>NC_056631.2:77931826-78154326 GCF_002870075.4 Lactuca sativa | reverse complement strand
TAATTATATTTTTGATGTAACATAAAATGGATTGAAGATGATTAACGTTATTATCTATAAAAAATAAAAATACGTTATTTATAAATATAATTGAGTTAAAAATTTCCTAAAAATACATGTTATCGAATCTATGTCTCACCTTTTAGCAGAGTGATTACATATCGTCTAAGGCTCTAAAGCCTCTAACCCTTCCACCGAATAAGTTTATTAAAGCAGACATAAAATATAAATGCTTTACAATATGTTAATAAGTTTATTAAAGCAAAAATGGTTACAATCATCAAAGTCATGCAATAATAATAATCAAGGTTCATATTATTATTCAATATAACTTTACTTTAGTTTTAACATTAGTATTTCACTTTTTATATGGAATATATTTAATAAAGTTTTAGAAGTCATTGATCTAAAATTAATACTCATCTATTCTTTTCGTCTAAAAATTATTGTCCACAGACAAAAAAATATATAGATTAAAAAAAACAATAATTATTACTAAGTTTATACAATAAAATGAAAGTTGTGTCTTTACTTTGCATTTAATGTTCCATTAAATGTTTAGTTGGTTAAATAATAATGAAGGAATATTTTGGTAAAAATATTATTTCTTTTTAAAGTGGACTATTATTTTGAGATAAACAAAAAGGAAAGATGGACTATAATTTTGAAACGGAGGGAGTATATATTTGTTATAATAGAAACTATTTTTAGAGAACACTCTAATCTCATCAAGTGTGTGTGTGTGTGTGTGTGTATATATATATATATATATATATATATATATATATATATACATATATATATATATATATATATATATATATATATAGAGAGAGAGAGAGAGGTAAGTTCAAATGTTTTCTCACATCTATTGTGTGCTAGAATACACCAATAAGATTTTTACTAAACATTAAATGTATATTAAATAATATCCATACTTATAATTCTTTTTTATGGAACCTAATTAAATTCGTCATTAATGTCAATAATAATATTATTTCAGAATGAATTCATATATAGAATAATAAGAATGTAATCTAGCAGAACGATAGTATATATTTTACTAGAATACACTCTCATTCTTCATATTTTATACAACTTTATTGTATTTTAAGTGAGTGAGTCCTGAAAGAATGTTATTGCTGACATAAAACCTAGATACGAATTCATTCTGAAAGAATGTTATTGCTGACATTAATGACGAATTTAATTAGTTTCCGTAAAGAGAAAATTATAATTATGGATATCATTTAATATACATACAATTATGGAAATCATTTAATATCTATCTTTATTTAATTAAATAATAATTCAATTTTATTAAATTCTTATTGGTGCATTCTAACATACAATAAATGTAAAAAACACTTTAACCTATATATATATATATATATATATATATATATATATATATATATATATATATATATATATATAAGTCAAATTTAACACAAAACAAATTATATGATCTAAACAATAACTAGATTAAAATGACATTTGTATTTATGAGCAAATGTTGTTTCAATGTTTATGTTTGAACATGTTTAGACATGATGATGATTCTCAATTATGAACTTGTGTCATTTTCATATGATTTTCGATTTTTGAGGTACACTAATGTAGGGGTGGCGATTGGGTCGTGTTCTAATTGATGGACTGATGGATCAAAATGTTTAACTCAAACACAATCCATATCAATATTTATGTCGTTTTGTTAAACCCTAATCCAGATAAACCAAATATGGACACCACTCACATAACCTATTTAATTATGCGGGTTCATGAGTCAAGGGAAAAAATATAAATATTATATATTTACTTATAATTATTCTTAACTCTCTTCTTTATTGATAAATACATTTTTTATTTTTTTAATCTAATAAAACAAACAAGTGATGGTCAAACTCGTAAACTTATTTGCAAACTTGAACACAACATGTATAATAACCAGGCTCGCAGGTTAGAAAAATTTAATCCAAAACCGTTTATCTTCGTGTTAGGTTCATGTCGTGTTGTACGTTGTTTCGATATTTGTTACCCTTACATGTATAAATTCATATTGATAGATGAGTTGGATGTACGACTTTGGAAGTTACAAATTTGTGTAGGTGAACTTATTTGTTTAGATAATGTATAGACATTTTATTTATATCATTATAATTTGTACTAAGTTATACAATAATTTATATTATGCAAATGTTTTGTTAATAAAAATTTGTATTTAGTCACTCTGAAGTTCACAAAAATAAAGAAAATGTGATTATGAGGGTGTTTGAGATTTCATTTTGAAGTTAAAAATAACTTTTACACAAAAAGACTTATTGATTTATGAAGGTGAGAAAATGAGTTTTAAAAAAAATGTTTGGATTAGCTTTTATAGTTGCAAAAGTCAATAAGTTAAAAAGTGTTTGACTTATTTTTGTCTTTTATCTACTTTATAAGCGTAATAAGTCACAAATTGTTTCAAGAAGTTGGAAACTGTGACTTTTTAAAATCTCATTTTCAAAGGTTTAACAAAAAGTTGCTTTAAAATGCATTTTTCTGTACGTATACATTTTTTTTAACTTATTGATTTTTCAAGAAGTCAATAAGTTAAAAAGTAATTTTTGGATGAACAACCAAACACCCTCTAGAACTACTATTTGGTCGTTAATATTTGTTAACCATTGAAGAACCTAACTCAAAAAAAAAAAAAAAAGGTTTGCATGAACACATTATAATTTTTATATGCTTTTGCTGCTTATAACCTAGTGTTAGTATGCATAAAACATATTAGTGGTATTAGAGCCTTAGTTCAAGATTATTTGCATTGCTAGATCCAAATTGATTTGAGTTAAATCTTGTTTGTTATTTAGGGTTTTAGGGTGTGAAAGTATTTATTTTGCTTCTATATGGTCATTTTTTGTTTTCCTTATTCCCTAAGCTAAGGTTTAATGACTATAACCCTAGAACTAAAGTCGAAAAAGAAATTACTTGGAGAATTGAATAGGCGTGACGCGCCTCTTCTAGGGTGTCTGGTGGATTTAGCTCCTTGAAACCTAAATTTCTCCATAAGTTTCCTGAATTGTCTTGCAAAATACAAACTTTTAGATTTTTTTTTTGAATTTTAGATATACCTCTTTTATTTGATTAATTGTTATAATATGGATTATAAAATTGAATATTAATTTTTAAAATTGAGTCATCACATGTTTAATTTAAATTAATAAAGTACACTTAAATTTAAATTATTTAAATTGACCTATATATGTTAAAGAATATATATATATATATATATATATATATATATATATATATATATATATATATATATATATATATATATATATATATATATATATATATATATATATATATATATATAAGTTCATTGCTTACCACCCTCATCACCTCTTTTCATTTCAAGTGGAGTTACCGAAAGGGTTTGATATGTTGATGTTTAAGTTACAAGTATTAACTTAAAGTATTAAAACAAAAACACGTTTTATATAAGTAAAAACATGAGTCATCTTATACCCATGAAAAACACAAATTTTCTTTATAACATGTTGATTGAGTGTGTGAGGTTTGCCGACACATCAATCTAATAGTATATTGAAAATAATGTAGCACTCGCGAATCTCAAGCGTAACTTGATATAGGCATCACACATTTTTTGAATAGTTGATTTACCATTTAATCTATGATCCATGACAGCCCTATCCTAAACCAAGATGATCAGAATCGAGATTAACATGAAATTTCCCTAGCTAATGAATCTTGAAGATCTAGGAGTTTCATAGAGATTGAAATTGGAAAATAGTATTGGCTACCTAAATAACTTCATGTTGTTGAATTAGGTACTTATTTTCTAAGAATTAATAAAACAAACTAGAATGGAAATTGATATTGAATGATGCCTATAATTTTATCCACTAAAATCTATTGTTATAAAACCTCTAAAAGGATAAGCTGAAAGAAGTGATCAGTCTTGTCCAAATTCGTAGTTTTAGAATAGTTCTCATGAACGGAAAGAAATATTATTTCTTACATGAAGCTCTCCTTGAAGGTTCCTCCATCCACTGTGTTATAATCTATTTGAAGAAAATACTAAGTGTACGTTATATACTGACATATTGAAGTAAAATGGATTTTCATTAAGTTGGGAGTTTAGTATGCTTAATCAATTAGCCGACATGTACATATAATCAGTTCACTATGATTTTGATATGAACAACTTTGAAATGTCGATGGAAGAGTTGCATGGCATGTGGAGGGAATTTTGGAACTAACATAACCAATCGTAGAAACTTCTATTTCAAATGCTCATGCATTCGCTATCATGAATGGAAGTGTTGTAACACCCAATCCTTTATATTATGTTTTATAAAACATTTTCTTTTAGTGGGCCCCATTGTTGGTACAAGAAAAGTGAACCTTTGAGCTATCCGAAGATGATGAGTTCTGAGATATGCAATTCGTCCGAAGTTAGTGATGTTCCGAGAGTGAAGATTCTGATATAGAAAAAATGACAAAAGAATGAATACTTGTACTGTTTGTCTTATTGTATTTTTCGTATGTATATTTGTAGGAGACAAGATCAACCGCAATGCATTGTCAGGCGGTTGATCTACAACCCACGATTTGTACATTTGTCTCATTTCCTAATTGGCTCCTTGTTAGTATATATAGGAGCATTATTCCTTGTATTTAAAGAACATTTTCAATGATTAATCAATCAAGAATCACAAGTCATTTATCTCATATTATTTGTTTTAGTCTGTAAGGATGGCAGCACATGTGTGATTAAGTCTTTCTAAATAAGGTTCACAATCATGCATGTTGTAATCATTAGACTGAATCATAATTTTCCCTTACTCGACGATGTTGAGGGTTCCATCCTTTTCCATGTAGCAATAGTTCCTTTGCAGGTTCGTTGATCCTCTTCCTCACTAGCTTCCACAATTCATATTTTTTCTAATGATCCCTTCTAACTTGAGCAACTTAAGTTCTTACCTTTTGTTTCTCCATATCCTCCATTTCTTGAGCCATTCTGAGGTAGAATGTTTTGTCTTTTACCACATTTGCTTTACAGTCTCTGGCAAAGTGGTTTTCTGTGTGACCTTATGACAAATAAGAACTTCGTCTTTGTCTTCGGTAGACGTACCGAAGTCTGAAGGTTTGTTAGTATGCGGAGTTTCTTTTGTCTGAGAAACATTCTGTGGCTGAGACTGGTGATGAGGATTTTTGGGATATCTTGGATGGTTAATCTACGAGTTGAATTTTCGGTTGAAAGGTGGTTTGG
Organism: Lactuca sativa; assembly: GCF_002870075.4. Classification (NCBI taxonomy): domain Eukaryota; kingdom Viridiplantae; phylum Streptophyta; class Magnoliopsida; order Asterales; family Asteraceae; genus Lactuca; species Lactuca sativa. The sequence continues at coordinate 78,149,042 of NC_056631.2, read as the reverse complement.
TGAACTGTGATTTTTTCGAAAGGAGGGTGGTGGGAGTCTGTTGAACTGTTGGCTGACCAGGGCAATGACATTCTGAAACTCTTCTTCATCATCAAGATTGCATCAGCTTCATACGACTGCAGTGAGCTGTCATATGAGTGTTGATATGATGATTCTCTGGAGTAGGGATACTGAGGAGTTTTGACAGTAACCTGTGGAGTTTAAGCCATCAAAGCGAGAGGTCCACCCACGTCTACACATTCTTTTAACACCGTCGATTCTTGGGCTTAAATTTCACCATATAACTTGAACAATGAGAGAGTTTGGATCTTTCTATCTCCTTATACTATTATCCTGGCAGTAGTCCAATGTCTACCCAAACCATTCAGGAACTGCAGGTTTGTTTTGTGATTGCTTCTTATAGTGTCAGCGTTTGAATGTTTGGTGATGATGAGGTTGAATCTCTTGAAGGAGTCATCAAGGCTTTCACCGGGTAAAGCTTTAAAGTTGGTGAATTCATTGAGAGTTGTAGTGAGCTTCTAGTCTTGATCCTGTTCAGACCCTTTATAGAGATTTTTTAGAACATCCTAGATCTCTTTATCAGATTCACAGTTAATGATGATGTCGAAGTTGTCGAAAGCAACACTACACGAGATTTCGTAGAAAGCGATTGCCTTTTTCTCCATCTTCTCTAGGTCATCATTGGTAGGTCTGTTCATGGTTGCTTGACCTCCACCAAGTCTTGCTTGTGCATTGTCTGCTACAATAGTAGTGAGAATAGGGAAATTAGGTCCTCCTTTTATAGATCTCCACACATCTCTACCGAGCCTCTTTAGATATCTTTCCATTCTTTGGGGCCAATGATGATATTCACTTGCAATGAGTATTGGGGCTCTGTTATAACCACCAACACTGTTTGAAATGTTTAGAGAATAAGCTTGTGCCATTTCCTTGTTTTTTTTTCTTATGAGCTTCAGTGGTATAAAAGGCCTTTTAAATCAGAGTTTAGAGAAAAAGCTTTGATTTTGAAAAGAGTTAAAAGGCAACCACTTTGACTTTGATACCAATTGTTGTTGCCCATTTTGATGATCGGTTTGTGCGGAATAAGAACATCTTGAGATTTAACGATCATAAAAGTATGAAGAACATAAAAGAGATGAGTAATTCCATGATTTTACTAGAAATAGAGAAATAAAATACTACATGAAGAACATGGGTTGGGAGAGATAACTCTCCCTTGGTGGGAGAGATCCCACCACACACACACACACTCTCTCTCTCTCTCACTCTCACTAGGAACTACATTTTGTGCACTCTTAATAATACATGACCATCTCTCTCTATTTACAAGGAGATAGAAACTAAACAATACAATAAAGGGAATAAAATAACCTAACTATCACTCATAATTTGTAGAGCATTTCCATGCTCCAACATTCTCTCCCTAAATGCTCACAAATGATGAGGGATACAAATAAGTGATAAAAATCTAAAATACATAGTAACCGAGTAGCAAGTGTGGTAATAAAATGAAACATAATGAGAACCAAATGCTGAAATGTCTCCGAAACTCTAAAGTGTATGTGATCTCTGATGCTGGCCATGAATCTCTAATCAGTAAAGGTCTTCGGCTTCAAGGTCACCCCACTTGAGACAGAAAAATAAGATCCAAATCTTTAAACTAGTCATAACCCAATGATCAAGTATAAGATCCAATCAAAAAAACACTTCGGCTTCAAGAAGTCTAAAAAACATCTCTAGTTCTCGAATCATAATACACCCAAAATTCTTCAAAAGAATAACCTGGTAAAAATATGAAATATCCTGTGGTAGAGTCTGAATAACAAATAATCTGGATCTAGTAAATATCTAGTGAGGCTAAAAATTTGATCATGATGACCAAAAATCAGTGCCATGTCGCATCGCTAAATAATCTTCTTCAGAAGTCTTCAAAAATCCAAACTCAAACAATCATAAAAACATATATGGATGATAACATTGATGGGTTTTAGGTAAAACAAATAAACTAGAAAACAATTCCTAAGTTCACATGCAACCTACTTTGGATCTATGTTTTATCTATTGAACATACAACTTTGAATTGCAAAACAAGAACCCTAGAGGAGAGAGGCTATAATCGAAATTTACAAACTAGGGTTTAGTAATTACATACCTTTCAATTGTTATATTAAACAATTGATGATTCCCTTGATCTTGATCTTGATCTTCTTGGAAGCTTAGCACCACAAGTGTAATGCCTCTAATGGAATCACACCCAAACTAGCAAGAAGGAAAGTAGAGGAGAGAGGGAAGAGGGAGTATGCAAAATTTCGGCCCTTAGGGTTTCTTCAAAAGAAAAGAGTGACCAAAAACATGAACCAGGAGGCTCCTTATATAGCTGAGGGATCTAGGGTTTAGGGGAAACCCTAGTTATCCTTTGCTTAGGGCCTAAGCAAACCCAAGGGCCTTATCCAAGCCCCTATGGACGAAATTATTAGGGTTTCCCCTAAAGATTTCGTCCACCCTTATCCAAGGGGGTTCTAGAGCCTTCCACTCAACTATTAGATAATTGCAAACTAGTCCCTGCACCTTATAATTAATTCTTTTAACCCCAAAATTAATTCTAATTAATTTCTGGCTAACAATTAATTAAACAAAATAATTTCTTATTAATATATTAATCTTTTAACATCCTAATAAATTCATTTATATTAATTTATTAATCTTATAATAAATTAATATCTCTCTTTTCATAATTTCTTTGTCCGGTTGCTAGGTTTGAGGGCAACCCAAAAGGACTGTGCTGCTATCAATTCAAGTATATACCAATTATAGTTATGGGCTTAGACACCTAATCCAACAAACATAATATTCTCTCCCTATTTTTTATAACCAATGACCGGATATCGAAAATAAACAAATAATCTGGATGAATAGTGTTGGATACTAAGAGCTTTGCATGCTCTCCCTATATGTATGAAGGGTATCGATAAAACACGAGAATGAGAGTAAAATAAACACTCTATGGTCATATGTAGTCGGTTGACTCTGTCACTGAAAAATGCTCGAACAAATACCAAAGTAACAAATAATAACTTTGCATGAAAAAATCTTTGTTATGCTGAAAGATACCAATGTACCCAAACTGCAGTGTCGAAACTCCTAAAGTGGTCTTCAATAAATAAAGTCCACATGCTCAAGATACATGGTTCGTCAAATGAAGATTAAGAGCAAAAAGTCATAAAAATCTCGAAGAGCGAAGGTTGTGAAACAATTTTGTTGATAAGATGCAACTGCGGTACAATCCTCGCGAGAAAGATATGATGTCCGACTGCGGTATGGAGTAATCCTCATGGAAAGAATAATAAAATTCTTCCAATATAATCAACAAGATGTAATCCAATATGGCTATCATAAGCTGGGTTAAGGCAAAAATTGGTATTAAAAAAAATAATTAGTTTTAATAAAAATTGGTATAAAAAATAATTGGTTAAGGCAAAAATTGGTATTAAAAATAATTGGTATTTTTTGGGTTTCAACAAAAAAAAATTGGCTAAATAAAAAAATTCGTTGAAAAGAAAAAAAAAATTGGTGTTAAAAAAATGAGTGTTAAATAAACAAATAAGGCAACAAGAAGGTTTATGAGGAAGGACTGCAATGAGAAGAGAGGAGGAGGAGGAGGAGGAGGAGGAGGAGAAGAAGGAAGGATGAAGAGGAAGGGAGGTGAAGGGCTGCAGGTTGAGAGGGATGATGGCTACCGAGGAGTTGTACTGAGGAGGGGGGTCTTCGGGTGAGAAGGTCTCCGGGTATGAGAGGGACTCCGGGTATGAGAGTGTCTCCGAGTATGAAAGGTATGCGGGTTATGAGAGGCTCTCCGGGTATGATAGGTTTTTAGCTCCTCTGGTAGGCTTTTCTTTGTCAGAATTTGGTCCTCGGTTCTGAGCCCCGAGGATGAGAGGGTTGACGATGAAAAGAGCCCTTTTCATGAAATCTTGATACCGAAGAGACTAAATCTTCATGTTTACCCAAGGGAATCTTTCCTAAAGCATGTGGGGATAAGGTGGAGTGTTGTGAAGGGTAAAATATAGCCGAAAGTAGGAGAGAGAAAGGAATAAAGTGAGGACAGCGCATGGGTCAAAGGAAAAAGGTTGAGTGTGCAGGGGATTTGTGGCGACGAAAGGTGATTGGATGGGTCAAGTCACATGGTTTTGTTTACAAGGGAAAATAAAAGTTGGAGTACTCTTTCTAAAAAGAGTAACAAGGACATGCACCTTTTCAAAACACCTTTATCACGTCCACTAACTCTAATGAAGATCTATCAGCAACAATTTAAAGATCAACAAAAGCTCCATACTTTTTTTTATGAAGAACTCAAGAAGAAAATATGTTGATAAAGTCTTCAAAAAGAAATCTTCTCCATTTTCTTCAATAAAACCCAAGATTTTGTGTCTATTTCCAGAGCATAAATAAAATGCCTAGAGCAAATTCTTCAAATATTTTTAAACCACAAAAATCATCTTCTCCATTTTTCTTCTTCTTCAACGACATCATAAAAACTTTGCGAACCCGGATTTTCCAGCAGAAAATATGAACAAGCAACAACAACCTTTTTATTCTTAAAAGATTGAATCAACACTAAAAAATAGAATAGCTCACTATAAGAACATCCGGTTTTGAAACCGAAAATTCTTGCAAAAATCGAACAAATCATCAAGATAAGATCACCGTCGGGAGTCGTTCCCTTGAAATAGTCACTTGAACCTTCAAGGTACGGCTCTGATACCAATTGTTGTAGCCCATTTTGATGATCAGGTTGTGCGGAATAAGAACATCTTGAGATTTAACGATCATAAAAATATGAGGAACATAAAAGAGATGAGTAATTCCATGATTTTGCTAGAAAGAGAGAAATAAAATATTACATGAAGAACATGGGTTAAGAGAGACAATCTCCCTTGGTTGGAGAGATCCCACCACACTCTCACTCACTAGGAACTACATTTTGTGCGCTCTTATAATAATACATGACCATCTCTATCTATTTATAAGGAGAGAGAAACTAAACAATACAATAAAGTGAATAAAATAACCAAACTATCACTCATAATTTGTAGATCATTTCCATGCTCCAACATTATTCTCATTGCTTATTCTCTCATTGTTCTTCATTTTTATACTTGTCTACATTGTATACTAAGTTATTTATTACTCAATCTTGATTAGTTCTGTTTAGACTTGACTAGAAATCATTATCAACCTCCTTTGTTGTTGTTTTCTCAAGGTTATAAATTAAAACTTGTCCGCACATTTCATAGTCCTATCAATTGGTATCAGAGCTTGAGTGGTTGTCTTTTGAATCTACAAGATCATATTATAGTTGATTGAGAATACCTTGGTTTCTCAATCATTTCTGTATCAGTATAAAAGTTTTTCTATATACCACTTTTTCTCAAATACAACACGACAATGGCTGCTCCGAATCCAAACCAACCATTATATTCAATGAAAATTGCAAACAATATGGGTTGCCCGACAAGAACCCCATTGCTGGTTGTAGAAGAATACGACCATTGGAAGATGAGAATGGAGAGATTCTTTATTGGAAAAGAAAAGGGTGTTGAAATCTGGAGATCTGTGATAGAAGGAACTCACATCCTTATTAGACAAGCTGTAAGAGATGATGTTGCTACTCTCATGGGTCAAGAGAAAGTTAGACTTGAACCATTGATGGCTAATGACATAGAAAATATACATGCAGACAATATTGTGTTCTCATAAATGGTCTTTGGTTCTCCACCATCCCTCTTTGATCATATCAAGTTATGAAAATCCGCCAAATAGATATGGGACACTCTCAAAGATTTGTTGAAGCTTCCGAGAACATGAAGGACAAGAGACTGACTTTTGTGGTGAACAAATTTGATATGTTCACTACCACTCCTAGAGAATCTGTAGCATCGATAGCAAATCATTACAGATTCTTGGTGAACAATCTTACAGCACATGATGTGGTAAGAACTCCACTCAAATACAACTTGAAGTTCATCAGTAGCCTCGAAAAGGGATGGGGCAATATTAAGTCCTATCTTCAAAAAAAAGATCTCTAAAGAATGAGACACTCTTTCAGCTCTTCGATGAACTGCAAGGTCATGAGTCTAATGTCGCTTAGACATTGAAAGAACTATTTGGTGGTCCATTGGATCCTATTAGTACTGTTAACCTACCTCCTCACATCCCTAATATTCTTGATGAAATATTGATGTCCATGGGATAACAATCAAAAACCATTTCCAAACAGATTTCAAACAAATCCACAACAGACAACATACCAAGCACCTCAACAAAACAATCCTCAACCTTATCTGAAACCTACTGAAAATCCTCTATCATACTGACCAAACTTTCCGAACCAGTCCTTGGAAACTCATAACCATTCCACATCTTCTTCGGTTAAACCCAAACTTATCTTCCATAAAAACAGCCTCAGAAACCACTATGCTTGAGACTTCCAAGCAGAAGAACTTCCAGAACCGAAAGTGAAAGATTTTGCTTACTATGCTAGGCGTGCACAAGAGTTAGCAGAAAGTGGGAAGGCTTTTGTAGCAACTGTTTCTCGGAATGTAGATCGATATTGGTCTTATGGTGACAATATGGATGAAGGTAGGAAGAGGAACTTTTGTCTTATGTCAAGGCTCAATTTTAAATGTGACTTTGGGTATTGGTCATCTGGCTCAGATGATGGTGATGATGAAGGAAAAACTGAACTACTACTACATAACCTCAAACAATCCAGTTGGCCGAAGCATCATCCAACATGCACAAGACATGATCTCTTTAAACAATTTTGATATGTCATTTTATGAACCTTTTCTAACTAAAAGTGAATCAAATATGACCGTCGTCCTAAAATCCTATGAATCCGCCATAGATAATAGCGAGAAGATGACCACTAAGTTCACCATATTAAGATTACGTTTTGAAGACCACAAACTTAAGATAGATTTAGTTGAAATAGAACTTGTAATTTATAGATATGAATATATTCTCTTAAGTGATACGTGTTTTCTTTCAGCCAGTGAAAGGAATGTTTTAGTTGCTGATAATATTCGTCTTAATACTGCCATTGACAACTTGCACAACTCTATTGATCTTATTGAGTCTCATGAACGTATGGCCATAACTTTCGTCACCCCTTGTCCAAAGCACCCAATCTCGGAATATAATTTCCAAAACCAAATGCTACTCCTTTAAAGTAACTTTAGAACCTAACTCGTATGGGTGATATTCCGAATAACACTTATAATGACACTCCTGTTTCTCCATTGTTATCTTTACGCGAACCTACCGAAGGCTATCAGCCATTTGTTCATGAATTTACTCCTATCACAGTTTCTTTCCCCGATTCTACGCAATTTCCTCCTCCGATACCCCTGGACCAGAGTCAAGCTCAGAGTATTCCCCACAACATATGTTGTAATGGAGTTTTCCTTCCTAACTCTAGCCCTCTAAACAATTGTGTTATTAAGGAAATCATTCTTGAGATTCCTGGACATGACTCTGATACGAATATTGACAATATTGGATCCATTTGGGCAAGTATTGATAGTGACTATGATTAAGAATTCGTTGTTGAAAGTGAAAAAGATCTCTCTTTGGATACCTCTATTCAGATGGCCACAGTAGTTTCAAACACTACTTTCGTTCCAATTAAACTTGTGTTCAATAATTCCACTATAGGACAACCCTCAAATAAGAAACCATGGCTGAATAATAAGGATATTGTCATTCGAAGGTAGAAGCTAGGAAAGCTTTAGTAAAAGACACCAGGCCTAGACAAGAATCTAGGTTCCTTGAGAATTCCAAAAAGAGTGTGCCACCAAACATAGTACATCCGACCACTAGGAATCACAATACCTTTATTTCTGTTAAGATCCTTAAAAACACCTTCAGGTGCGCAAATTTATGATGTTTCTAATTCATCTCCAAATGCATGTCCTAAGCTAATTTACTTTCGACAAAACACATGTTAAAAGATTGATTCTCCTTGGAAAATCCCCTCTCCTAGATTAACTGCTACTCCTCAAGGAAAAAAAATTCAAAAATGATCAGATTCCTAATTTGAAGTCAAAATCCAAAACTGTTGCCTTGAGAGTGAATAAAGGAAAGGGAGTTCAGACATCAAATGTCAAAATAAAAGTCTTTGGACACATTTCGAAATATGAATGGAAACTAAGGAAAAATGTTATTCCAACAAAAGTTTCTTCTGAATCAACGCAAATTGAATATGATTTTTGGATAAATGAAAAGACTTTGACATTTTGCTTTTTCTCAAAAGAATCTCATACAACACAGTCTGAGATCCAATTAATTATGAAATCAAAGAACAAACCAAAAGCTCGTGTTTAGGTCCATGTCTCTAACAAGGAGCTTAAGAACTCTGAATCTCATTAATTTTGCAACCTTTATGTGTAGAAGAACAAGAAACAATATGGTATATTAGTAGTGCGTCTTCTATGCACATCACTAGAAAGTTGGACTTTTTTGTGAATATAAATTTTCACCCAAAGCCTATGTTACAGGGTTGAAGCATAACTTGATCAATGTGGCCCAGCTAACTGACACTCATCATCAAGTTTAATTCTGCCACAAGCACAGATACATCATAACCGAAGATCGCACATAATGTCTCATTCATTTAGATCGTGACAAAAACATATATCCTTTGGATATCAACCTCATTGTCATAAAACCTCAAATGTGATATCTAAATAAGACAGTTCCTGATGACCGTTGACTATGACATCGGAGATTGGATCATCTCAACTTCTGATATATGAATGATATGGTTACTAGTGAAATGGTTCGAGGATTTCCTCTCGTCAATTTGAGAATGAACAACTATGTGCGATGTGTGAGTGTGGGAAGAAATCAAAGAAAGGTCATCCTATTCTAATTGAAAAGTCATTTCCAAACCATTAGAACTCCTGCATATAGATCTCTGTGGTCCATCGGCAATGCAGAGTCTTCACCACAAGAAATACATATTGGTGATAGTTGATGATTTTAGTTGGTTTACTTGGATCTTCTTTAAATTCAAGGCTACTTCTGAGCTTATCGACTTCATTAAAGGAATTGAATTTCTCACCAAATTCACTGTCGGAAGTGTTCGTAGTGACAACGGAATCAAGTTTACCAATGTCATGATTGAAAAATCCTTGGTATACAATGATATTGACCACAACCTCTCAACTCCATACACCCACTACAAAATGGTGTCATAAAAGCGAGGAACACAACTCCAGTTGAAGTTGCTCCTTTCATGTTTAATTTTGCTAATCTTCCACTACATTTGTGGGCTAAATTCGTCAGCACTACCTACTTCGATCAGAACCAAAGCATCATCAACAAATGTATCAACATGACTCCTTATGAAGCCATGAATAGTAGAAAGCCTAGTATCTCTTTCTTTCATATTTTTGGATATATGTATTTTATCAAGAAAAATAGAGATCAGCTTACAACGTCTCAACCAAAATCCAATGAAGCCATCTTCATTGGATACTCCTCCAAATCAAAGGCTTTTAGAGTCCTTAATCGACAAACTCGAGTTATTGAGCAAAGCTTTGAACTTACTTTTGATGATCACTACATCCGAACGACAAAACCGATCCATGTTACAACACATATCATGTAGTCCAATGCTCCATCTCCTAGTTCTCCTAATCGTCATCTAGTCTATGAAGTTCACTTCGACAGCCTGTTTGCGGCACCAAAATCTACTATCAATTCGAAAATTCGACTCACTGCACCATCGTCTGTTTCTCAACCTATCACTGGTCCTCCACCATCATTCTCCGCATTTGATTCATAAGTTTATCCTTCTCAGGTTGAGGGGGAGAATATATCAACTACAATTCCTCAAGGGCAAGGTTGTAATCCAACAATCAAAGATTCCAAGATGCAGCAGAACAATTCATAGAATCTGATGCTGAGATCTCCGGTTAAAAAGTTCACGGGGGGCATCATCCTCCAAATCAAGAAATTTAAGGGAACCAACACAACCATGTGATTAACAATCGATTATCTGTTGCACAAGAGCTTGTGAGATTACATATTTGGATGAAGGATCATCCTCCTAGTCAAGTTATTGGTAATCCGAATATAGGAGTAAAAACACGCTCTTCGTTCGACATTGAAAATGAGTGTCATTTTGTTGCTTTTATCTCATTTTAGGAACCCAAGACCATCAAAGAGGCCTTAGATCATTCCAACTAGATAACTAACATGCAAGAAGAACTAGTTGATTTCAATCAAAATCAAGTGTGGACTATTGTACCTCCTCTCTTGGACAATCCAATTATGGGAACCCGTTGGGTTTTCTGAAACGAGCTTGACAATTCCGACGTAATCATATGCAACAAAGCAAGATTGGTGGCTAAATAATTCATACAGATTGAAGGTCTAGATTACAATGAGACCCTTGCAACTGTTTCTCTCCTTGAAGCCATACATATTTTTCTTGCCTATGTTGCTCACAAGGCATTTAAAGTTTACTAAATAGATGTTAAGAGTGTTTTTCTTAATGGTGAACTGAATGAGGAATTCTATCTCTAACAGCCGCGTGTGTTTGTCAATTTTTACTTTCATAATCATTTTTATAAACTCCGGAAAGTTGTCTATGGTTTTAAACGGGCTATTCGGGCTTGGTATGAAACTATAATATGTTTTCTTAAGCGTCCAGGTTTCCAGAGACAAATTTAGATCTAACCATTTTTCGAAGATCAAACGGAAAGCATCACATGCTTGTCCAAATTTATGTGGATGCCATTATCTTCGACTTGAATGATTCAATGATGGTTCTGGACTTCACAAAGTTGATGGTTAGTCATTTTCAGATGAGTAAGAACCAATAATTAAGCTTCTTTATCGAACTTTAAGTGAAGTAAACCAATCATGAAATGTTTATCTATTAAGAAAAATACATTTCCGAGCATCTGAAGTAATACTCTATGGATACGTATGCCTCTACTAAAGTCCAAATGGGTTTCTGACACAAGATCTTCACAGACCCTTCCAAAGAACCTGTTGATCAAAAGACGTATCGAGGAATGATAGGGTCACTGCTCTATCTGACTGCAAGTCGTCCGGATATAATATTCTCAACAAGTCTTTGTGCAAGGTTTCAGGCTAACCCGAAAATGTCTCACACTTTGGTGGTGAAAAAAAAAATTCTGATATCTCAAAGGAACAAAAAGTCTTAGAATCTGGTACCCTGCAAACGAAAGTTTTTCACTTCAAGCATAATCTAACTCGAACTATGGAGGTTTACAAATTGATCGGAAGAGCACATCTGGAGGATGTCAATTCCTCGACGGAAGACTTATGAGTTGGTCATCTAAGAAGCAGAATTGCATTGGTCTTTCAACGCCAGAAGCAGAATACATTGTTGCTGCAAGCTGTACATCTCAAGTTTTCTGGATGAAGTCCTAGTTATTAGATTATGCTTACTAGTTCAAGAAAATTCCAATATACTGGGATTATCAAAGTCACATCGCTATTTCCCAAAATCTGATCCAACACTCCATGACAAAAAACTTAGACATCCGGTATCATTTATTAAAGACCATATACTTAATGGAAACATTGAACTCATTTTTCTTCCATCCGGCGATGACATCGCTGATGTCTTTACTAAGGCCTTAGACAAAACCAAATTCAATGGTTTCTTGAACAAATTAGTTATGATGTTTCCCGATTCTCACTTGTTTAAGGAAGTTTTCACTCTCTTATGCTTACATTAAAAATTCAAATAAATTTGAGCACTAAAGTACTTCTCTTGTAGAAATAGTTAATCTTAGAAGATAAGGATTGTTTTTTTGTCTTGTTTATCTAGCCTTTCCTCCATGTCAAGTCCTTCAGGAATAACTTGTTCGCATTCAATTCTATTTCTGAAATGTGAAGAACATTATCGCATATTTTCAAATATCATATTCCAAGCTTAAATTTTGTAAACTCAACCTCGGAATTCAAATCCGGGATGGTAATGGGCATCTCGTCTTTATCTTTCCAACGTTTGATCCTTCCGATTTAGGAAATTCTCGTCTCTGTTTATCACTTTCCGACCTTTAAGATCTTCACACTTCATTTTACCTTTGATATCTATTCAAGAAATTATGTCGTTTCTCAGATCAATATCAACTATTCGAAGTCATTTTACTTCTCTGGAGTATCTTATTTCATTTCTTTTTCGGAAATGTTTTGAGTCCGTCTTTATTTATGGGTTTTAGTCATAAGAACATCCTATGTGCTCATGCAAACCCTAATGCATGGATCTAGGTTTCTCTATTGTACATGCAATTCATCCAATACTTTAACCCTAGATCTAGCATACTATTAATCATATTAACATGTGAAAGGGTTTTAGATCTTACCTTGATTGTTATGTAGCAATAACAATCTCAAATCCTCATTGTAATGACTTTAGAAAGCTTAGAGTCACAAGTGTCAATCCTCTAATGGCTCACAAACACCAAGAGCAAGAGGATGAAGAATAAGGAGAAAGGAGGCTGCCCAAAACATCCAGAAACCCTAGTGGAACTCTTAGCCACGTTTTTTAGGCTTAAGGGTACTATATATACATGTAGGCTATTAGAGTTTTCAATTAGGAAACCCTAATTTGACTGCTTAAGCCCTAAGCAGCCCATGGACCCTTTTAGAGTATCCCTTGTATGATATCTAGTGGGTTTCCCCATAGAATTCGTCCAACCTATTATTCCATGGTAATCCATAGCCCAAATGCAATTATCTTATAATTACAGTTCCAGTCCCTTAAGTTTAATTAATCTCTTTTAGCCACAAAATTAATTATCAATTCATTCTTGACTAATATTAATTAAACAATATGATTTGTCCTTTAATATATTATTCTCATAATATATTAATAAATCATAATTAATCCTTTCTCTCCATAATTCATCCTATCAAGTTGCTTAGGTGAAGGCAACCCAAAAGGACCATGCACCATCGAGTCAAGTACATATGAAAATAGTTATGGACTTAGACACTATTCCAACAGTCTCCCACTTGAATAAGTCTAATAACTATTCTACGTATGACTTTAGATCCTGATCTGCAATCGTAGCTTTCAAAAACTGCTGTCAACTCTGATCCTATCAGAAGCTTGTTCTTTAGATAAGGGATCATATATTCCTCCATTCTAGATATCATATAGACGTGAGACATGGATTTCAATCATTCTCTCTATACTGTTTCCCGATTTCCGATTTATGACGACTGACAATAGACTACAATTGAACACATAAAATTAGTCCTGGCTTGGCCAAGCACTTAGTGTCATCACTAAATCATCGAGGGGCCCACATATATCGCTTTCATCCTACTTTCGATAAAAGGAACGGATAAACTTTGATTCAATGCTTGCTTGTACTCACTTACCGAATCGCACACAACAATATGTTTTATAACACCAAGTTACTGGTGCATTTACATATTATCAATGTGTAACCAACTCGCAAGATACAACTCACACATCTCGGTTTTAGGAATATAAGATATTATCGTCTCACCAATCACTCGTGATAAAATCCATGAAGTGATCCAAGTGAGCGTGGGTTTAATCCAATGCTCAAATCATATTCATAAGCACTCATAAACGTTGTAGCAAACATTTTCTTATGTCCAATACACTTTAGACAATCGACACACCAATTCACGACAGTTTTCATTCATACCTACTTCCAACATATGAACGACTATGGTCCGTTCGAATAATTTGATTGTTTAGAACCAATTTAATTATTCAGGAAGTCAAAACATGCAAAGTGAAACACAAGAATAATACTAATCCCATATGGCCCCAAACTCTGGGTATAAATAAAACATTTTATTTAATCACCATATTGATTACTCATTATTTGTTGTTTCGGGTAATCAACTTCTTACTTGAGTTATTACTACACTTGTCCCATGCTCTCAGCATGCACACAATGTTTACCTACGGTCCTTACTTTGTGAAATAGATCAAATGAACACATTTCCAATCATACTCATTTCACAACTCCCAATCCTTATCATAAGTATAAGAATATCAAATTTCTTATTACTTATACTAGATTCTAACATTTTATGCATTGATTCTTTCGTAAAGTCATAGCTCAAAATCATCAAGACTTGGCTAATCTCTATCAGAAACAATTTTATAGATATGATGTCTCTCACACAAAGTACAATCCTTTGAACATCCTTCTTGCATAAAAGTTTCTAATATAGATTCTCAATATCCAACTCCCAATATGGAAACATTTCCATATTTGCCATATGACAAATCACTTTTAATAGAATCTTATCTATTCATAATAATGTCAATATGGTCCATCCAATACCATACTTCCAACTACTCACAAGCGACCAATCCTCAGCGAACTTTGGATCGTCCTTTGATAGTTGTTTAATTATCTTAGTCAAAACCGATTCTTGTCCTTTTTCCCTCTAAATGCGCTAGACATTTGGAAAATTTTAGAATGGTCAAATATTATAGCATCTTCAATCGATCCTTTACCCGAAGCGTATGGGATACGATGTATAATGTCTTACATAAAGATACGATACTTTATCAATCTTTTGCCATAATATTTTATGTGTCACATGCTCACAATTCGAACTATGAAGAGGGATGCCACAATCATAATCGAATTTTTGAGAACGCACTATGTACTCTTGACTAAATTTATTAATATTTCACAACCTAATCCTTTAGATTTGAAATGAAGCATACTATTCTCTCCCTTAATTATAGCAAAACAATTATTCAACCCTTACGACTTTGCAAAGTATAACTCTTGTTTTCTATAATTAATATTGCTAACTTGAAATACTTGCCTTAATAATCATACAAGCACAACACTTATGCTCCCACTATCATGATGATTATTATCATAACACTTATGCTCCCACTAGCTTTGACATGTATTTAGAAACCAACTTAACATCCAGAAAAACAATACTTATTGAATTTCTATATTTCTAATACCTTATACACCTTTTTCTTAGATAGCTCATATGTGTGTCTAAACAATTCAGACTAATTTCCAAATCTCACAAATCGAATTATAGAAAGGGATACCGTAACCATAATCGAATTCGAGAATACAATTTTCTCAATCACTATCTTCTTAAAATCTCTCTTAGCGAAAGCCTTTCCTCACAGACATTCTTATGAAGGAGGGAATCTTATGACACTTAGATTTTAGTGGTGTATGTGTTCCTATCCATGCGAATTTTCCCAAAACCAAAGTTTACGACAAATCCAAACTCATATGGATCGAACCTTCTTAATCTTGATTTCTTTCCTTATGGTAACACGGCTGCCCACCATGTCTTCCAAGTAGTTAAACATCTTTCCCTTTCCTATCAATGTACTTTTCATTGATCAAAGTGCTTGCCTTTTATGCGTTCAAATGAGAACTCATAGAACTCACATGCATAATTAACTCAATTGGAGCCGCACAGAAACAAGATAGTGTCAACACGATAGGTTGTAAACCTCAAGTTGTGTGCTAGTGATGATTGATAAGGTTTATTCTTGATTGTTCTTGAAACCTTTCAAGACCATTAAGACTCCCACTGACTCCTTGACATATAAGATTCTCTTGTCAATAAACATTTCTCGACAAACAAATATTCAAGAGTTAGTGTAGCTTTTATCAAGACAAAAACACTTCACAAAATTGGTCCTAGTTGGTTCTTGTCTTATCCAAGACATCACAACTTTCCACATTTGATGAATGTTATAAACCTTCTTAAGACTTGTCACTCAATGTCACAATCTTAACTCTAAGACTTGGTTTTTGAACGAAGTATGATTGACTTCTTGATTTAACCATTTCTTCAATTATTGATTCCTCTTCTCAGACATACAATTGCACTAAGACTCACTTAGAGGATCATTTGAGATATGGTTCTTAATCATTAAGACCTATCATAAAACATAATAAAAGGTACTCTCCCTTCTTCTTAGAATAGAGAAACTTTTATCTTTCCGCCTACTTGATTCTTCTTTATTCGTTCTGCTATTGATTGAAACTCTTTCAATCAATTGAGAATTACACTTAATCTCATAAGTATAATCATATTTACTTAACCTTAGTAAATCATGACGAATATCTTTGTTACTCTTGTGGTGGACTTGATCAACATACAACCTTGTGCACTCGATCTCCTAGTCCTTCACTTGACACTTTGTCAATGAATTAGTCTAATTTCCAAATATGAAATTTCTGATTCATCATGCAACCAAGTTGTATGATTCCAAGTTTCTATCAAATTGAAACTTGGGCGATGAGAAACTTTCCCTATTTGGTAAATTCTTGACCTTTCCACAAATAACATAACTAAGAATCAAATCCATTATTGCTAATAATAGAAACTTACAAACATCAATTTTTCATACATGCCATTACAAGGATAAATAAATAATATAAATCAAAATTTGTTTTATTATGGAAAAATTTGTCCTTACAATGCAATTCAATTGAAAAATTATGTTAATACACATTTCTTAGCAATCTTATTCTAATTCCAAGTAGTAGCTCAAGATTCTAATCTTCAAGTAATGCGATCGAAATCCATTTCTTCACGATTAGATTCCGCTCACTTCTTCCCTTAAGCTTCCTCTCTTTTCCTCGATCCTACAAGACATCGAAATGTAATCTTATCACATCATGTATTAAGAATCTAGAATAGGAACTTAAAAGAGTTAGTTAATGGATTTTACCTAAAGCAGAGTCATACGTTTTGACTCTCCCATCTCTTAGATCTCTTAGGTAAATAGGGAAGCTTCGTCTCCAATGCCCCTTTTCTTGGCAAAAAAAGCAAATTGACTTCTTTGGAACAGCACACGGAACTACTTCTGACTTTGCCTTTCTCTTATGATCAAACTTTTCGATCATGGCATGCCTTTCGTTCCCATTGCCTATATCCATAGAGGTCCGGAAGGCAGATCCACCAATCAACTTTGCTTTTCCAGTGCGCCAAATCAATGCTGATTCAGCAGCAATAAGCATATAGGTGAGATCAATGAGGGTTACTTCGTGGTTCATTATATAGTACTCTCTTACGAACTCACTATATGAGTCAGGAAGTGACTGAAGAACCCAGTCAACAGCCAGCTACTCACAGACAACAGATCCCAACATTCTTAATCTATCAATGTGTGACTTCATCTCTAGGATGTGTGCACACACTGACTTTCCTTCTTCATGTTTACTTGCCAAAAGGGCTTGAGTAAGTTTGAACTTTTCAATCTTTTGAACTTGTGGGTTAGGGAGAATAAAAGGAGGAGGTGGAGGAAGTGAAACATGATCTCGTGTTCCTCAATCGAATCATGGAATGTCATCTTCATGTGAAAAGCTTGTTTCACGGGATTTGGGAAGACCATAGTTGTCATACTTTGACATCTACAAAACGGGAGAAAAATTAAATTCAAGTTAGTTGATTTATTGAGTCCTTAATAAATCACCCAAATGAGATATTAAGGCTAGGACCCAACACAATACACTACAACCTAGAAAAGGGATGTCGTAATCTAGTTGCAGAATATTTGAAGGTAAGTGAATGACGATTCACTAATTTCCACCATGAAAAACGAAAAAAGAAATTTAAGTTTTAAATCTATTGAAAATTCCTAGATCTTTTGAGATTCATTGAACATTTCAATGGCATGTTTAAATCTCGATGTGCCCCTCTAGTTTGTGACTGGGATACCGAGGATCACAAAGCGGGTGTGAATAACCATGCAAACTTACATGGAGCCCCCACATGTTACAGTCACCTATTCGACGTGCCAGTTAACCACACACGCTGCACCGAACTATGACAAACATTGAGTCACCCTTTGCTACCTTTTCTTAGAACCATTTAGTGTACCGGTTAACCACACACGCTCCACTAACGTCTTTGCAATGACACAAAGTGTAATTTCATGGAATTGCATCAATTCACTTTTGCCTAGAGTAACTAAGATTGGGAATTTGTAAAAGCATTTAGTTACTTTTGTACTTCATTATACTTATAATGGAAGAATTTTGTCCTATCCTACCCGTTCGGCTAACGACCCTCCACTAGTCAAGAGTGTGGTGGGTAAGAGTGGATACCCATTCAATCGTCATTTTATAGGCAATTTCCTTAAACACCCCTTATAGACCAGCTTCGTAAATGAGGCCTACTAACGATAAGACTGAATTTTACTCATACATATATATATATATATATATATATATATATATATATATATATATATATATATATAATATTAGACTTTTATTGTTATATATAGTATAGGGTGTATTTTACACTTTTAAAATATTAGGTGGTCAAATTTAATAATTATACTTTTAATTTAATTAAATTGTAAACCAAAACTTTATGGATTTATTAAATCTCCTTTAATTATACACTTTAATTAATTAAAAAAACCATAAGGGTGTAATTTGAACTTTTTAAAACAATACTAGGGTTTTAGAATTTAACATTTCTAAATTAAACTATTAATCAACTTTTAAATTCCAAAACTTGAGGGCAAGTTTTGAAACATTTCAAAACATTAGGGTTTAACTTATTTAAAGTTCAAAACAAAAACTTTTAAGTTCAAATTTAAACTATAAAACCTAAAGGGATT
This sequence comes from Lactuca sativa, assembly GCF_002870075.4. Taxonomy (NCBI): domain Eukaryota; kingdom Viridiplantae; phylum Streptophyta; class Magnoliopsida; order Asterales; family Asteraceae; genus Lactuca; species Lactuca sativa. The sequence goes on along the minus strand of NC_056631.2, from coordinate 78,130,369 downwards.
AATTTGAAACTTTTCCAAACTTTATCAAGAATATTCTAGATCACATAATTCAAATAAGGCAATTAACAATTAATTGGTGGTTATCTAATTAGCTCTAGTTCAAATTCTTGAAAGATAATGATCAAATAATTTAACATTTATCAAATAAGGTAACAATTATCTAATTAGATGACCAAAATCTTTTATTTTGACAAAGATAATCATAAGGAATCAATAAAATTTGAATTTTATTAATTTTAAACAATTATGGGAATTATCCTAAGTCAAAATAGGTAAAAATCCCGAAAATCTGCTTGTCTGACAGCTAAACTCGTCGAGTCCCCTTATGGACTCGCCGAGTTCACCCTACTCAACGAGTCCACATTGGAACTCGACGAGTTTGTCAGGAAGATGGCCAAAAACTCGATCTTGCAACATGAATGAATGTACTAGGCATCAATACAATAGAAACCAATCAAGGCTATGATACCACTGATGGGTTTTAGCCATAAGAACAACCTATGTGCTCATGCAAACCCTAATGCTTGCATCTAGGTTTCTCTATTGTACATGCAATTCATCCAATACTTTAACCCTAGATCTAGCATACTATTAATCATATTAACATGTGAAAGGGTTTTAGATCTTACCTTCAGTGTTATGTAGCAATAACAATCTCAAATCCTCCTTGTAATGACTTTAGAAAACTTAGAGTCACAAGTGTCACTCCTCTAATGGCTCACAAACACCAAGAGTAAGAGGATGAAGAATAAGGAGAGAGGAGGCTGCCCAAAACTTCCAGAAACCCTAGTGGAACTCTTAGCCACGTTTTTTAGGCTTAAGGGTACTATATATACATGTAGGCTATTAGAGTTTTCAATTAGGAAACCCTAATTTGACTGCTTAAGCCCTAAGCAACCCATGGACCCTTTTAGAATATCCCTTGGACGATATCTAGTGGGTTTCCCCATAGAATTCGTCCAACCTATTATTCCAAGGTAATCCATAGCCCAAATGCAATTATCTTATAATTACAGTTCCAGTCCCTTAAGTTTAATTAATCTCTTTTAGCCACAAAATTAATTATCAATTAATTCTTGACTAATATTAATTAAACAATATGATTTCTCCTTTAATATATTATTCTAATAATATATTAATAAATCATAATTAATCCTTTCTCTCCATAATTCATCCTATCAAGTTGCTTTGGAGAAGGCAACCCAAAAGGACCATGCACCATCGGGTCAAGTACATATGAAAATAGTTATGGACTTAGACACCATTCCAACATTTATATCTTCAAATAATTAATAAATTCCAGTTTTGAGATTAATCCGTTAATGAAAAGTGTAACATACATGTTTTAAAATCGTGTTATGTAATTTGAAAAGTTAATAATATTATGAAATATTATGTGAATTTGTGTATTGAGTTCCAACAGATAGTTTTTACTAGAAATGATGTAAAACTATGCTTAGAATCACTCAGAAAGTATTTAGAAGTCGTATGAGATTCCAAATATTAAAAATTATCGAAAATATAAAATTTGAAATAAGTAAAATTTTATTATTGAAATTTGTAGATAATTTCGTTAGAATTATTTAGGCGAAAACCTCATCGAAATCCGAGTTATAACGAAGAAGTTATGACCAATCGAAGATTCACGATAGAACCGACAAGACACCGAATTACGTAAAAAGTAAGTTTTTGATGAGCTACTTTTTAGCCTTGGTGATCTAAATGAAAGTCGTAGTATTCATTAAACCGATAATTTTGATAAAACGAACGTCCAAATCTGACTTCGTATGAGGAAGTTATGATTTTTCTAAGTTTCGGAATAGCAGTAAACAACTAAAAACTCGAAATAAAAATCAAACGATATTTAGCCAACACAACCTAAACGAGAATCTAAGGACTCGTTAATAGTAGTAGAATGGTAAAAAGACAGACGAAAACGGACATCAAATGAAGAAGTTATGAATTTTTAATGGATTTTCCTGTCCCGATCTGTTAAAAATAATAATATTAAAAATAAAGTCAAAATTAACCAACGGAGTCTAAACGAAAGTTGTAGAATATATTCTCGCCTACTCGTGCATATAAAGCACGTCAAAAATGGTTCCCGTATGAGAAATTTTTGGATTTTAGAAGTTCGGGACCCGATTTCCCAGAATTTTCGCATGGATAAGATCAGCCTTGTCACCTCGCTCCGAGCATGCCGCGTGTCAAATTCGTGGAGGCGTCCAATGCGAGCCACATCGCTCTTCCCTGCGATCCGCCCCGTGTCTGAAGCGTTGGACCAATCCGAGACCGCCAGCTGCCCCCTCACCGTATCGACCTGCGAATCGAGACAACTGCCACCTCGCATGCGAGCCACGTGCTACCCTCGGCCGAAGCTTCACCCTATAAATAGGGGTTGCGAGATCTTCCTGTTAATGTTGGAAATTTGGCATTTTTTACCCCTAAACTCATATTTTTACTATTTTGACTTCCCCCGAAGCCCCAGAATCATTTTTAACACCTGAAACACGCCCCGAAGTGCCCAAAGAGCCCGATAAATTTATCTTTTCGGTTTAAAGCCCAACCCTCACAGGGCCCGGTTTTCGATAAAGCTCTAAGTTTTCAACGAAGAAAGTTACTTATTATAACGAATATTGCACAAATTACTATTTTAACCCCCGATTAATTCACAGTGAGTTCAATATATAGGAACAATTGTATGTTATGTGTTATATGTGCTATGTGCTTTTCCGTGTTGTTATTTCCCCTATTTTGATAGCAAAGTTATACCTTTGAGCATGTGATCAGTGACAGGACTTAGATTCACGGTGAGACTGGTATATAGCCTCTGGCCATATAGAGCATGTCTCGTAAGAGAATGACTTCTATTCTATGGTATTGACAGAAGGTTAGACAGGGTGTGAAAACCTGAAATCTACCAAAATATTAATCAAAAAGTGAATGTCTTATGTGCCATTTGGGGAGAAGCTTTATTGATGTATATCAAGTATTGAAATTGCTATGCTCATTGATTGTATATCCTTGAATCAAGTCATTGATTGATATGGAAAGCTTATCACATGTTGTAATATCCCAAAATTTGAGGCCACAAATTTCGTTTTTAAATTAAGTGATTTATTAATTCGTTTATCAAAACATTGCCAAGATCATGTCAATACATAAACCATAATATCTTGTTCCAAACCAAATCATCTTGTAGTAACAAAACATCAGAGTACAATCAGAGAAAACTCTAAGCAGAAATCATGTGTGTGATGCGCGGCTACACCGTCGGCTCCTTCCCCTTAAAAGAAGAGGTACCTGAAACCAGAAACTAAAACTGTAAGCACGAAGCTTAGTGAGTTCCCCCATCATACCACATATCATACAATCACATAGCATACATACTGTCGGGCACATCTGGGGCGCCCGTCCTACCCATGTCAAGGCATTCTGGGGTGCTGACCTACCCATGTCAAGCCATTCTGGGGTGCTGACCTACCCATGTCAAGCCATTCTGGGGTGCTGACCTACCCTCCGGTCTATCTCAACCATACACGGGGACTATTTCACCCCCTACTACTAACACATATTATCATATCATAATCACGTTGTCAGACTCTGGTGTGTCCGACCTACCTATTGGTCCTAGCGACCGAAGTGGGGACTAGTCCCCCTTCTACTGATATTATCGCGCAAAACATAGCAGCTAGCAAACTAGCATACTCACATATCTAGCAATTTAGCATGCTCACATATCCAACAATAACAGACCGGACAATTATCACCAAGATAATCGTCCCAACTAACAATTACTAGTGGGTCGGCCTTGGTGCCTTAGAGCCACTTCTACTGGAAGGTAACTCACCTCGATGTCGTGTAGTGTCTCAACTGTCCTCGGCATGAAGGTCGGCTCTCCTTGACTCCTCAATCCCTATACGACAACCCTCAAGTCATCAAACAGAATACATAACCCTAACCCAGGTTAATGCCAAAACCAGGCAAAGTCAACATTGGTCAAAGTCAACACCCAGTTGACCTGACTCGCCGAGTTGGTCTACTAACTCATCGAGTCCATACTCCATTACCCGATCCAAACCCGACTTCACTCGTCAAGTTTAGCAATAACTTGACGGGTTCTCCTTCATTCAAACCATCGGGACCATCTTCATCCGACTCGCCGAGTTGTATGAACATCTCGTCGAGTCCATCTTCAAAGATTGGGAGATTGCCTTGGACTCGCCAAGTCTGTTCTAGCACTCGTCGAGTCCCATGATTTTCAGGTCCCTTTTCGTACCCAAACCACTACGGGACTTTCCTTCCTAACAACTGGTCCATCCACAGAAAGGATTTGGTGGTCAATACGCCACGACTTGTCGAGTCCCAAGAACAACTCGGTGAGTTCATCCTTGACCAACATTATGCAGTCAATTTAAATGGGTTTAAACACACCAAAACCATAGATCCAGCATCCTAATGTCCATTTTATACGTAAAGTTCCAAACTTGTTGCGCATACATGGGATATTTGGCTCAAAAAGCCATAAAAGGTGCTCTACAAGATGCATGGGGCTCTCATGGCCATAGAGTTGGCACCTTTATGCCATGAGACCCCTCCAATGGCCCAGATTTGAAGTCAAAACCCCAAATGACCCTTCACAATTCCGAAAATGGCTTAGAAAGCCCTAAAGATACTCAAAATCCAAGCCCTAAGGATAAATAAACACATTGAAGACTAAGACAGGGGAATTTTACCATGAATGAGCTGGAAATGGAACAAAATCTCTAGATCTCCAAGCCCCAACTCGAATTCCCAAGCTTCCTCCCTCTTTTCAAGTTTCACAATCCACCAAAATGGCCTTAGAACACACAAAGACGGCTAGGGTTTTGATATGATGTCTTCTGGGGGCATAAGGGACGATGGAGGCTGAGATAAGGCGTTTAAATAGGGTTCAAACCCTTAATTTAGGGTTTTACCCAAACAACGCCTACTCGCCGAGTCCGTCTTCCGACTCGTCGAGTAGGTCACCTAAATTGTCCGCAGATCTCGACTCTACTTGACGAGTTGGGCCTCCAACTCGTCGAGTCCCATTGAAAAAGAAAAGAATGTTTGAATTAACTGTGTACCGGGAATCGGGTGTTACAAATCTCCCCCACTTATCTTAGATTTCGTCCTCAAAGTCTGCAGCTCGATCCCGAAAAAGCTCGGGGTAATGCTCCCTCATCTCGTCCTCCGGCTCCCAGGTCTATTCCAAGCCCTTTCGGTGTTGCCACTGCACCTTTACCAGCTCCACTCTCTTGTTCCTCAGATCCTTTGACTTCCTGTCAAGGATTACCACTGGCCGCTCAGATCCCCAACCTGGAACTCCAGGTCCGACCGACGCTTGTCGGCATAATTTTTCTGCCGACTCTGAGCAGTCTGAAGCCTACTCCGAACCTGCTGGATCATTTCTGTAGTCTTGAGTACCACTTCGGTACTCCCCATGACTCTCTAATCAACCTCTCGCCAACATATCGGGGTCCTGCACTTCCTCCCATACAACATCTCGAAAGGAGGACGGTCGATACTCGCATGATAACTATTATTATAAGAGAACTTCGCCAAAGGTCGGTAGGTATCCCAACTACCTCCGAAGTCTAAAACGCACGCTTGCAACATATTGTCCAGAGTCTGGATGGTCCGCTCGCTCTGACTATCCGTCTGCAGGTGGAAGGCGGTGCTAAAATGCATACGAGTACCCAGCTCGTCATGGAACTTCTTCCAGAACCTGGAAGTGAACCGCACATCCCTGTCTAAAATAACTGAAACTGGCACCCCGTGCCGCGCCACTACCTCCCGGATATAGATGTCGGCAAACTTTTCGTCCGAAATAGTCTCTTGAATCGGTATAAAATAGGCGCTCTTGTTCAATCAATCAACGATGACCCAAATCGAATCGATTCCTCGCGCGGTCCTGGGAAACTTCGTAATGCAGTCCATAGTAATATCCTCCCACTTCCACTGCAGGATATCCCACAGTTGGACCTTGCTGTGAGGTCTCTGGTGCTTAGCCTTGACCTTCCTGTAGATCAGGCACCTCTCCACGAACCAAGCTACATCTATCTTCATACAGGGCCACCAATAATCCGGACGAAGATCCCTGTACATCTTTGTCACCCCGGGATGGATAGAGAACCTGGATTTGTGCGCCTCTGCCATCAGTACCTGGCGCACACCCCCATGATAAGGGACCCACACCCTACGGCGAAGAGTCAACAATCCCCGACTATCGTAGTCGAAGGAGGAAACCTGACCCACGATTCGCTCACACTTCCGATGTTCCTCCTTCCTGGCCTCCTGCTGGGCCTCCTGAATCTGCTCCAATAGCGGAGTCACAACTGTCATCCTCAGACAGACATCCCTGATCGGCACTACCTTGCGTCTAAGCGCATCGGCCACGACATTAGCCTTCCCCAGGTGGTAGAGGATCTCGCAATCATAATCCTTCACCACATCAAGCCACCGACGCTACCTCATATTCAGATTTGGTTGGTCCATGAGATACCTCAGGCTCTTGTGGTACGTGTAAATGGTACAATGAATCCCATATAGGTAATGGCGCCAAATCTTGAGGACGAAAACAACAGCCCCGAGCTCCAAATCGTGCGTCGGATAGTTCGCCTCTTGAGGCTTCAGCTACCTCGAAGCGTAAGCTATAACATGCCCCCTTTGCATCAATATTGCGCCCAAACCCAAGATGGACGCATCATAGTATACAATAAAATCATCCATGTAAGATTGGCGCCTCATACCATCTATGTCTCAATGTCTCAAACATAGCCTGCTGCTCAGGCCCCCAGCAAAAGACCACGACTTTCCTCGTCAACCGGGTCAAGGGCACGGCTATTTTGGAGAAGTTCTGAATGAATCTCCTATAGTAGCATGCCAGTTCCAGGAAGCTCCGAATCTCAGATGGAGACCTCGGAACCTCCCACCTCATCACAGCCTCTACCTTGGCCGGATCAACCGAAATCCCGTCCTGGCTGAAAAGGTGCCAAAGAAACTGCACCTCGCACGACCAGAACTCACACTTGGAGAACTTAGCATACAAGTTCTCCCTCCTTAAAGTATCCAGAACCTCCCGCAAGTGCTCATCATGCTGCTCTTGCTTCTTGGAATAAACCAAGATGTCATCGATGAAAACTATCTAAGACCGACCCAACATCGGTCGGCACATGCAGTTCATGAGATCGATGAATGCGGCAGGAGCATTGGTGAGCCCGAAAGGCGTCACCACGAACTCATAGTGGCCATAACGCGTCTGAAACGCAGTCTTTTGCACATCCTCCTTTATGACCATCATCTGATGATATCCTAAACGCAGATCAATCTTGGAGAACCAAGACGCTCCCTATAGCTGGTCAAAGAGGTCATCAATCCTCGGGAGTGGGTAACGGTTCTTCACCATTACCTTGTTTTGCTCCCGGTAGTCTATACACATCCGATGCGACCCGTCCTTCTTCTTCACAAACAGAATCGGGGCTACCTAGGGTGAACTGCTCGGTCTAATAAATCCCTTGCCTAACAGCTCATGCAGTTATGTAGACAACTCCTGCATCTCAGGAGAAGCCAACTGATATGGTGCCTTGGATATCGGAGCTGCACCAGGGACTAGGTCGATACTGAACTCTACCTGCCTCTCCGGAGGTATCCCAGGCAACTCCCCGGGAAATACATCCGCAAACTCTCGTACCACGGGTACATCGCCCACCATCGCCTTACCTGCCTCCCGGGTATCCATAATATAGGCGACAAATCCTACGCAACCCTGTTGAAGGTAGCGCCTAGCTCTCGCTACTGAACATAAAGTTGGTCCCTGTTGTGGCCTCTCACCCTGAATCACCAGCTCTCCCCCACTTGGGGTCCTGATCCGCACCAACTACTACACGCAGTCAATCACTGGCCCATTAGGGCTTAGCCAATCCATAACAATAATAACCTTGTTCCCCCGTAAAGGTATGGGAACCAGATCTACCAGATAACGCTCCTCGAACAGCCTCAAAACACAATCTCGATAGACCTCTAATGCTCACACTGACCGGTCGTCTGCAATCTCGACCTCTAGAGGGCAACCCAACATGCCCGAAGACTCAGGAAACTTCTTACTAAGAGCAAGAAAGACAAACGATCGGGTAGCACCCGAATCAAACAATACCTGAACTGGGATACCGTTCACATGGAACGATCCTAAACAAAAAACATACTTAGCATATCAAAATCACAGTGACATAACACAAAAGCATAAGAAGGAAATCGTACCCATCACCACATCGAGTGCAGCGCGTGCCTCCTCGACTGTCAACTGAAATGCTCGGCTCCACACCATTGGATCCTCTGGCCTTCTGGCCATCCGTGACCCATGTTGACGCTGGGGTCGGCGTCGCCGCTGGCACTGCTGCTATCGCTGCTGTCAATCTATGGCAGTTAGCCTTCTTGTGGCCCCTCTGATTGCAATGGAAGCAAATCAGGTCTGACATCTGCACTTTAGGGACGGGGGCAGTACAATCCCTACCAAAGTTCCCCGTCTTTCCACACTTGTAGCAACCCGCCGATCCCACTCTACAAGCTCCCTCATGCGGCCTGCCGCATTTCCTGCAGCGGCTCTGGCGCGGCTGGCCCTTTGACCTAACGAAAAATCCCTTAGGTTTCTTCCCCGAAACCCCTGTCACCTGCTCAGTCTCTGCTTTCCTCTTTCGAATGTGCTCCAAATCGAGCTCCCTCTCCCGCGCCCTGGAAATCATGGACTCCAGGGTCGGGCAGGCTGAATAGCTGACATGCTCCCGAAAATCATCCCTTAACATATCATGATAGCGAGTCTTCCGCATCTCCTCATCCCCCACATACTGGGTTACCAATAGGGCCCTCTCCCTGAACTTGACGGTGATCTCCGTCACTGTCTCAGTCGTCTGCCTCATATCTAGAAACTCCGTGGGCAGCTGCTGAAGCTCCACAGCCGACGCAAACTCAGCCCTGAACCTGGTCACGAAATCTGACCACGTCATAGCCTCGACTGCTAGGGCTCCCAACGATTCGCCAACCGACTCCCACCAATCTCTAGCTCTATCCCTCAGGCATCCCGCAACAAAGCGGACCTTCGACCCTTCTGGGCAGAAGCTCGTCAACTGCGCAGAATCAATGTCTGCGATCCATCTCCTGGCAGCAATGGGGTCCTTCACCGCGTGAAAGTATGGCGCACCACTCCCTCTGAAGTCCTTGAAGTACATTATGTGTGTACCCGCATGGCCAGATGCCAAATCACTCCTGAATGCTCGGAGGCGATCCTCCATCAGCTCGATAATCCCCTCCTTGATCGACCTGAAAATAACCGGGCTCAACTCAAGGATACCTCTCATGATCTTAAACGTCATGAACTCGCGTAGCCTGTCATCCACCTGCTCGGATCCTGCCCCCGAGCCTGATCCTGATCCTGATCTAGATCTTGAGCCACCCGCTCCATGTTGTGTGACCACCATACTGAAAATAAACACGTAAATGTCAGGATCATACGTACTCCCGAGAGGTCTCACGCACTCCCCCAGTTTCCTGGTTCCATCTCGACCATCCTTGACTTGAGTACGGATCCTCTTCTTTCAGTAGTACGAGCCCATACTACCTTCCACATCTATCCATACTTTCCTCAAGGATTGCCTCAACTTCACCAAGTCCCCTTACCATTATCCCTTTCCGACTGATCTCATCCTAGGCTTTCCTAGGGCACCCTCTGACCTACTCTCCGCCATCAGCTACACAAGGAGTCCTTACTTTCCTTCCCTAACTAGCTCACAAATACTGTTATATATCCGCTCACTAGTTAGTTAAAGTTATTCGGGACCCCTTTAGCACAAAGCAAGCAGCATTCGTGCATTGAGTAATCACATCAGGCATAACCTAATCAGTCTATCCTACTGCTGGCTAAACAACCCTAGCATACAGCTCATACAACAAGCATTCAAGGCATCCTCCTAGATCCTCAGCCCTAATCTAGCATGTAGTTCTCAAAATCATATATCATACACAAAATATAACAAGTATAGGTATCTTGGGGAAAACTTACTTGAGCTCGGCCAGTCGCATGCATCACACACCTTGTCCTTTCTCAAAATTCTTTAAATTAAAGTTTTAGAAACTGTTTTCTATGTGAAAAAGCTCTCAGTCCCTCGGTTTGAGTCCAGACGCCCCCGAGGGTGTGTATGAATCCCTCAAATCAGGGCTCTGATACCAACTTGTAACAACCCAAAATTTGAGGCCAAAATTTTCGTTTTTAAATTAAGTGATTTATAAATTCGTTTATCAAAACATTGCCAAGATCATGTCAATACATAAACCATAATATCTTGTTCCAAACCAAATCATCTTGTAGTAACAAAATATCAGAGTACAATCCCAGAAAATTCTAAGCAGAAATCATGTGTGTGTATGATGCGCTGCTACACCACCGGCTCCTTCCCCTTAGACGAAGAGGTACCTGAAACCAGAAACTAAAACTGTAAGCACGAAGCTTAGTGAGTTCCCCCATCATACCACATACCATACAATCACATAGCATACATACTGCCGGGCAATTCTAGGGCGCCCGTCCTACCCATGTCAAGCCATTCTTGGGTGTTGACCCACCCATGTCAAGCCATTCTTGGGTGCCGACCTACCCATGTCAAGCCGTTTTGGGGTGCTGACCTACCCATGTCAAGCTATTCTGGGGTGCTGACCTACCCTCCGGTCAATCTTAACCGTACACAGGGACTATTTCACCCCTACTACTAACACATAATATCATATCCTAATCATGTTGTCAGACATATCTGGGGTGTCCGACCTACCCATTGGTCCTAGCGACCGAATCGGGGACTAATCCCCCTTCTACTGATACTATCTCGCATAACATAGCAACTAGCAAACTAGCATACTCACATATCCAACAATAACAGACCAGACAATTAACACCAAGATAATCGTCCCAACTAACAATTACTAGTGGGCCGGCCTTGGTGCCTTAGACCCACTTCTACTGGAAGGTAACTCACCTCGATGTAGTTTAGTGTCTGAACTTTCCTCGGTGTGAAGGTCGGTTCTCCTCGACTCCTCAATACCTATACGACAACCCTCAAGTCATCAATCAGAATACACAACCCTAACCCGGGTTAATGCCAAAACCAGGCAAAGTCAACATTGGTCAAAGTCAACACCCAGTTGACCTGACTCGTTGAGTTCGTCTACCAACTCGTCGATTCCATACTCCATTACCCGTTCCAACCCCGACTTCACTTGTCGAGTCTAGCAAGAACTCGACGGGTTCTCCTTCATTCAAACCATCGGGACCATCTTCATCCGACTCGCCGAGTTGTATGAACAACTCATCGAGTCTATCTTCAAATATTGGGAGATTGCCTTGGACTCGTCGAGTCTGTTCTAGCACTAGTCAAGTCCCATGATTTCCAGGTCCCTTTTCGTGCCCAAACCACTACGAGACTTTCCTTCCTAACAACCGGTCCATCCACAGAAAGGATTTGGTGGTCAATACGCCACGACTCGCCGAGTCCCAAGAACAACTCGGTGAGTTCATCCTTGATCAACACTATGCAGTCGATTTAAATGGGTTTTAACACACCAAAACCATAGATCTGGCCTCCTAATGTCCATTTTATACGTAAAGTTCCAAACTTGGTGCACATGCATGGGGTCTTTAGCTCAAAAAGACATAAAAGGTGCTCTACAAGATGCATGGGGCTCTCATGGCCATAGAGTTGACACCTTTATGTCATGAGACCCCTCCAATGACCCAGATCTAAAGTCAAAACCCCAATTGACCCTTCATAATTCCGAAAATGGCTTAGAAACCCCTAAAGATACTCAAAATCCAAGCCCTAAGGATAAATAAACACATGGAAGACCAAGACAGGGGAATTTTACCTTAAATGTGCTAGAAATTGAACAAAATCTATGGATCTCCAAGCCCCAACTCGAACTCCCAAGCTTCCTCCCTCTTTTCAATCTTCACAACCCACCAAAATGCACCAAAATGGCCTTAGAACACAAAAAGATGGCTAGGGTTTCGATATGATGTATTCTGGGAGCATAGGGGACGATGGAGGCTGAGACAAGGCGTTTAAATAGGGTGCAAACCCTTAATTTAGGGTTTTACCCAAACAACGCCTACTCGCCAAGTCCATCTTCCGACTCGTCGAGTAGGTCACCTAAACTGTTCGCAGATCTCGACTCTACTCGACGAGTTGGGCCTCCAACGCGTCGAGTCCCATTGAAAAAGACAAGAATGTTTGAATTAACTACGTACCAGGAATCAGGTGTTACAAATCTCCCCCACTTATCTTAGATTTTGTCCTTGAAGTCTGCTGCTCGATCCCGAAAAAGCTCGGGGTAATGCTCCCTCATCTCGTCCTCCGGCTCCCAGGTCCATTCCAAGCCCTTTCGGTGTTGCCACTGCACCTTTACCAGCTCCACTAACTTGTTCCTTAGATCCTTTGACTTCCTGTCAAGGATTGCCACTGGCCGCTCGATGTAGTTCAGGCTGTCATCAACCTGAATATCCTCCATAGGTACCACTACCGAATTGTCCACCAGACACTTCCGCAACTGGGAGACATGAAAAATGCTATGAATCTGATTGAGTTCGACTCGAAGATCCAACCTATATGCACCTTGCCCACCCAGGCTATAACCCTGAAGGGTCCAATATATCTGGGGCCCAGGTTGCCCCGCTTTCTGAATCGAATAACGCCCTTCCAAGGCGACACTTTCAAGTGTACCATATCCCCGACCTGGAACTCCATGTCCGACCGACGCTTGTCCGCATAACTTTTCTGCCGACTCTGAGCAGTCTGAAGCCTACTCCGAACCTGATGGATCCTTTCCGTAGTCTTGAGTACCACTTCGGTACTCCCCATGACTCTCTGCCCAACCTCTCCCAGTATATCGGGATCCTGCACTTCCTCCCATACAACATCTCGAAAGGAGGACGGTCGATACTCGCATGATAACTTTTATTATAAGAGAACTCCGCCAAAGGGAGGTAGGTATCCCAACTATAACATCTGAATTCCCTGGTATTTTATTTTAACCTTTTATTTTGAGTTATAGAGAGGGACTCGACGATTTGACTCCTAGCCTCGTTGAGTAGGATCGCGATTCGTTGACTGGATTAATGAATGGACTCCATGAGTCGGCTAGGTGACTCGACGAGTTTGTGCTTGCGGTAGAAACCCAAAATCTTTGGGCATGTGCCCTATTTAAAGGCCTTTATGGCCTTCATTTGTGGCCGCTACACCCCTGAGAAACCATAGAGAGCAGAGAGAAAGCTTTTAGTACAAGAGGAGGGCTAATTCATCATTCTTTGGTGTGTTTTAGCAAAGGGAAGGAAGGATTTCGAGCTAGGTTAACTTGTAGGACTCAAATCTTCCATCATTTCGTTTAGAGCTGCTGTGGGAGGTAAGGATTCATGTCTATCTTCATTTGAGTAATAGATTTCATGAATCTAGGGTTTCTTCTCTTCACTTTTGGTAAGAGATCTAGTGTGTGTGACGTCCCCTTGTGATAATATTATCAGATCTGGACCTTGAGAGGTCCAGAGAGTCCATATTCTTCAGCTTTATGCAATCCTTTATGAGTTATGGGGCCTAGGTTATCATATTAAGGGTTATTTTGGCATATAGAGATGATAGTGTGATGCATGGGCCTAAAGTTCGAACCTTTACGTGACTTTTGGGTGCTAGAAGGTTAGATCTACTAATTGGAGAAGCAGATCTGACCTCATAAGGTCGTTTGTGTGTTGCCATGGAAGGAACTCGCCGACTCCATAAGGGGACTCGACGAGTCGAGTCGGGTTGCCCCGAGATTCATGACCAGTGGTAACCCGTCGAGTGGAAGGTTCGCTCGACGATTCGAGTGAGGTTTAGATAGACGCAGAGGACACGCTTGGACTCACCGAGTCACCTATGTGCACTCGACGAGTCTGGTCAAAGTTGAATTTCGTTGACTTTTAGGGTCTAGTCAATGTTTGGACTTTTGAGCCATTGGAGGGGTAAAATGGTCATTTACCCTTCTGAGAGAACTTAGAGAGGGTTTAGTCTAGCCTTTGAGAGTTGTATTGATTAGAGTAATTATTCCATGTGATTAGGCGGAGGCTAGACCAGTATTACCGATTCGAGATTTACCGAGTTACCCGAGGTGAGTCTTCTCACTATACTTTACCTAGAGTGGTAATTAGAGTTGTGTGACAGAGCATGTTGTATGCTATTATATGATGTGATATCTATGTGATTATATGCTATATGTGATTCAAAGTTTACAAAGTTAGGACCGAAAGGTCCACAGAGTTAGGACCAGAGGGTCCACAGAGTTATGGGACTGGAGGGTCCCACTGAGACACCTTGACCAGAGGGTCATACAGAGTTATAGCCTCGAGTGGCTAATATGTGTTGTATATGGTATTTTGCGAACTCACTAAGCATTTATGCTTACAGTGTTATGTGTTATGTGTTTCAGGTACTAGTGATGATTGCGGAAAGGTGCCGGCATGATCCATACACACAGACCGAGGATTTTTATATGTGATCTTGGGATATGTTTTATTTGATGACAATTGTTGAACATGAGATTTGAGAATGTTTAAATGATAATTATGTTGTTTGAAAAATGAAAATTCGTTTTGAAAATTTACGTCGTTACAAGTTGGTATTAGAGCCTTGGTTTGAGGGATTCGGACGCACCTTCGGGCGTATCTGAACTCAAACTGAGGATTTGAGGAATTTTTCGCAATAATTTTCTTTTTTCTAAAAAGAGTAAAAGGTTTTGAGACGAGCAGAACAGAGCAGTGTGTACGGTCAGCCAGCGCCTGAACGGTGATTTCCCAAAATACCCTTACATTATGTATTATGCATGCTAGAGTAGGCTAGGTACTCATATTAGGACTAGAGTGGCCTGATTTGTGATGCCTTAGCCTAGGAGATTTCTGCTGCTATGAGATGCTTAATAGTGAATAGGTAGCAGCGAGGAGCATATGAGAGGTCTGCTAGAGAGTAGTCTATGCGTAGCAAGGTTAGAGTACTTGTGAAACACCGGATCAGTGCGTAGTCCAAGTGAGAATCCTTAGGGTACTGAAGAGCAAGTAGGGTTGAGTTATCGAGTGCAAGTATGCTCAAGCGGGTCTCTGATATTTTTATGTTGTATTTCAGAGAGACATCATGGTTGGGACACGCCACACACCTGAGAGCAGCGGTGTTAGTGATGAGGAGATCCACAGTATGGTCGTATACTATTGGGAGATTTATATTAGTTTGTAATGTTACTTTTGTACTTAAGTTTATGTTTGTATAAAATTACAATATCCTAGGTAGTTATGTAAAGTATTAAAACTTAGTCGTTTGTATCCAGTCGTTTGTAAACAAGTTATCAATGTAGGATATTATTTATGAATATGCATGTAGCATGTTTTGGAGTAACAATGTTTCTTGATATGAAAGTTGGGTTCTTTCAAACATGGTATCAGAGCAATAGTTTAAGTGAACTAAATACCACGGATTTGTGTTTAGACTTAAATCGTTGGAATGTCAATATATGAACGGATTCATAGTAAGCATATGGATATAAACCATAGGAAATACTTAAGTGGGGTATTGGGTAGTGATAAACCCTAGTATTATAAGATATTAAGTTACTACAAAATTTCCAGAGAATTAGTTTAAGAGAACTAGGAATTTTGAGAATTTCTAGACTTAAACGTGGATTGTTAAGTGATGATGATACGATATGTATCTAGTATACTTTAGGTTGAATACCTAAATAGAAACAAGCACTAGAATATTAAGAGGGGATATGCCTTATATTCTAATATGTGCTAAATGATAAATGAATATAGCTTGCCTTAGGTTGCTTACCTATATTGTTATTATTTGAGAAAGTTTAAGGTTTGTTGCCGACCTTGGTTTAGAAGAGAAAATATTATTCTAAGAATTTCCATATTAGAATTGATATGAAACTTTTAGAAGTGATAAAAAGACTTATGATAGTCGACATCGATAATTTTATAGATAAATGATCGAGGGATATCATAAAATAAAATTTATTAAGTGATATCGTAAATAGTGTATTAATACCTATAGAGTGGTGTTGTATTATAGATAAATGATCGAGGGATATCATAAAATAAAATTTATTAAGTGATATCGTAAATAGTGTATTAATACCTACAGAGTGGTGTTGTACATTCAAATTATGTTTAATGAAATAATAACACCATTGGAAGAATGTTGTGTATTCGAAGTACATTCGGACGAGATGAATGTTTAGGCATAATTGATGAAGTTGTTCCACCGTTGTCTAGATTGAAGCAATGATTGTTTATAGAGTAGGAAGAACCGAAGATGGTGATAAATACTTTGACAGTATCGAAATTGATGTTGTGCAAGATCTAGAAGACTTCAATGAAAATTAAAAAGGAAAAGGTTGATAAAGTTTTTAGACTTAGTATTTGACAACACTGATTGACAATTGACTTCTATCACATCCTTATGAAAGTTCCATTGTGTGTTAAGTCGACTTTAACATACACGATTAGGATGGTGAAATAGGTGATTTGGGTGTAAAAAGTCTGAGTGACTTACTTGTTAGATTAAGGTAGAGTGGTTAGTTGAAGAAGATATACACTTAAAGTGTTGTAAGAGAAGAGATGTTGCTGATAGGAATGACAGAGAACCAAGTTGAAGCTAGTAGAGCTTATTGAGATGCAACTATAATGCGGACTTCTTTTGATAGACTCCTATGAAGAAGACTTAAAAGATACAACAACAAGAAAAAGACTTACTCATATCAGGAATAACGATGTCATGGAAGGATAATGAAATGAACTAATATGCATGATGACTTGCATGAGTTTGAAGATGATGCAGGTAGTTGGAAACCGTTTGTCTCCACACTACTAGGATAAATTTTGGTGTAGCGTGTCTTGTAGAGTAGACACCACCCAAGAAAGAATTTATATGAAGAATTTGGAAGTGAATTTTCTATCGACCTAGGAAAAGTATTAGGATATTCTTGATTGAGCATATGTGTAAAAAGGATTCTAGAAGGCGAGTAAAGAAATATAAGATATGTTTGATAGAAATGTGAAATCCCTAGTTGAGTCTAGGAGAAATTGTCGTAAGTACTTGTTTGAATACCTTCACGTGTGATAAGTCTCTTTGTGAAAACTTTTGAATGGTGACTTGGAAAACTGCGAGATAATACTTGGGACGAGTATGAGTAGGTGTGAATAGTAATAGAGGCCTATACTACTGGAAGCACAGGACTCACACTTGGATCAAGGAAAGTCACAAGGTTACCAAGAAACTAGTAATTGATTTTGTTTTTGTTCAAGTATGTCATTACCTTAGTTTCGGTGATGACTAAGAAGACGATTTCCGTTCGAACCTTAGTGATCATAAACAATCGAGTCTGATTAATATAAATCTACAAAGTGAGTTGATTGGTTTAGAGAACCATATCTCATGTGGTGACGAAATTTCAGTCAGAAGATAGAAGAAGGAGATAGTCAAGGTAGTCGATAGAAATATAACGATCTTCAGTAAAGGATTGAATAACCATTAGCTAGAGATGCTACTTTTTATGAAGACGATGATAATTTTAGTTATTCATGTAAGGATTTTGTTATGCAATCCGTGATTTCATAATCAATCAAAACATTCTGTCATTTGACAAAGTTGTTGGGTATGCCCAAAAGCATGATCATGACATAGAAATACGTGGTGCCACTCTTCTGTTATGAAGCATCCACGTGTCGATAGAACTGTTTTTGTTTCTTCTATTACATTGGATCGATTTGATACTAGCAGACAAGTTCTATCTCATAATACTTTTCGTGACCGTGGTCGGTCACAATCTTTTCCTTTTTAGTCACCGTCATGTCGGAAATGTGGGAAGAGTCACCAAGGACAATGAAGAAAAGAAAAAGACCAGTGATTTGCTATGAATGCGGAGAAACAGGTCACATAAAGCCCGTTTGCCCGAGGAAGAATGTTACATCTTATGCTTGTGATGTTATTGGCCATAGGAAACGTTTCTACCCTACTTTTATTGGCCAAATGGCAGGAAGTTAAGCTTCCGTTCAACAACCAATGGTTACTTCAACTAAAAATGAGGAGGTGCCAAAAGCTAAAGGCTGTGTATTCTAGGTTACCATAGAAGAGGCACACGAGAATCTGAATATGGTGACTGGTAAATTTCTTGTCAAATCTAGACCTGTTCACATCTTATTTGATTCCAATGCCTCAGATTCTTTTGTGTCTCGAGAGTTCGGATATTCTTCCCAAATTACTTGTTACGCATTCGTCTAATCATTATATATAGATACCATAGGAAGTGTATCATTACTTGCTAATAAGGTCTATAGAGATTTTTTCATAGAATCCGAAGATTATAGTTTTCATATTAACCATATACCTATCTTCTTTCCCAACTTTGATACTATTCTCGGCATTGATTGGTTATCAAAGAACCATGCAGAACTCGTGTGTTACAAAAATATGATAAGCACCCCTATCGAAAGGGAAAATTCTATTATGTCTACGGTGAAAATAATAATTTCTTTCTTAAAAACTCATAAATTTATATCGAAAGGATATTCTACTTATCCAACTTATACAGTTGATATCTCATAAGAGGAGAAGAAAACTATAAATGACATTCCTGTTAATAATAAATATCCTGGTATTTCCCCAATGATTGGCCTGGACTACCCCTGACAGGCGAATAGAATTCTGAATTAAACTTATGCCTGATGCTGCTCCAATTGCCAAAGACTGCAATACAGAATGATAGCATTTGGGTAATAGTCAACCGATTGAATAAGAGTGCACATTTCTCGCCATGCGTGAAACGACTCCAAGATCATCAAATGTCCATGAAAGAAAAATCCTCCAAGGGTTCATTAGAATCTTCATCCACTGAACCAATCATCCGCGACACAACACAATGTTTCTCCTTGAACCCCCTCAATTATGATGAATTTGTTCGAGTCATGATCGAGTTCATCTCTCATCATCCCATCTTTGTTCCCCTCACCAAAGAACCTAACCCTAAATTCCCTCTCTTCCTTATCACTAAATCCTTTAAAAGAATTCATTGTGAGCATGGTGTCATTGTGATAATTCTTAAAGGATATAGGATCGTTCCTGTTACAAAGGAACTGTTTTTTCGAGCCATTGGATATTCCCCAAATCCTAAGGTATTTGTTGTAGTTGAACCCACTGCTGATGAATTTTGAACCTTTTTTTAACCAAATTGGATATCATGGAGAGTACATGTTTGTAACGCCCGTAGATCCGGGCTAGTCAATTTAGAGACAACGAGCATCAAAAATGAGTTTTTGATGGAAGATTATTTAGAAGGAATAATCTTAACCAAGTGTTAGTATATGTTACAAGGGTTCCGTACATATAAAGAACGCCGAAATCCGAGTTATAACGAAGAAATTATGGCCCGTCGAAGTTTTACGGCAAAACCGGCACAACACCGGGAAGCGTAAATAGTGAATTTACGATAAAAGACTTTTTGGTCTTAGTAATCTAAACAAAAGTCATAGAATATGTTAAACCGATAACATCCATAAAAAGAACGCCCAAATCTGACTGCGTATGAGGAAGTTATTATTTTTCTAAGATTTGGCATAGCAGTGCACGACCCGAAACTCGAATTTTAGTTCGAGCAGTTTTTGGCCTACGCGACCTAAATGAGAGTTGAAGATCTCATTAATAGGAAATCAATGATAAAAAGAAAGACAAAAAAGGAGTATGTATGTAGAAGTTATGAATTTTACGCAGACATTTAACAATATAATCTCCTCCTACTGTTAAATTTATGATCGGTCGAGAATTAGCCAATGGAGTCTAAATGAAAGTTGTAGATCTTGTTTTTACCTACGTGTGGATATAAAGAACGTCGAAAACAGAAGGTGACATGTGGCATGGAATCGGGTGATGTGGCTGAATATGGGCCAAGACTTTCTCCCCAAGGCAAGCCACCAGAAGGTGACATGTGGCATGGACTCGACGAGTAGAGCTGTTTTCCAGCCTATAAATAGAAGTGTCGGGTTCCCTAATTCTTCAAACCATCCCAACATCACTTTCTCTCTCTATACTCTCTCTCTAGCCTCCCTTAAGCCCCCCTAAAGTCTAGGTAAACCCCCTAGCACCTGAAAGAAGCCCTAAGGCTCCTGAAGTCCCGAGAAAAGAGCCTTTCGGCTCAGAAACGCTGCTCCAGCGAAGCCTGGTTTTGAGAAAAACCCGTTGTAAGTGAGCTATGCCTAACCTATCTTTAGTATACCTTATGTTTTAATATAGTAATGTTATTAGGACCTTATAATAAGTACTTGGGCTATTATTATGGGTTATATAAGTATCGTTTAATGCTTATATAATAGTAATAATAGCTAGACTATTAATTAGTCTCGGTGAATATTAGACTAAACTCTAGTGGTAATGATACTAGGTTTTGTCCGAGGAAAATTGTGTTAAGAGTAACGAAGTGATGCCCGAGTACCGAGTCACCACCTTATCAAGTGAGTGCATAGTTACTTTCATCTTACACGTAGATATGAAGTATTTTATCTAAACTACATGCTATGTGTGCATATTATCTATATACTTGCTATCTATGCTGGATAAACGATTTTATACAAGTTTTTAATGATTTAAACTGTATATGTATTTTTTATCTACAAAATATGTTGGGTAATACATGGGTAGATGAAATGTGAGTTGGATAATGAAATGAGAGGTGATATAGACCGTGAGATAAGGGTGAGAGGTAAACCATGAGAGAAGCCTTTTACCCATGTGTTGGCCACGTCATTCAGCAGATTATGGATGACAACCACAGACTATTCTAGACAGTCCAGTGGACACTAGCAGGCTCGCAACATGTAGGTGTTTTGAACTGTGTGCTCACCAACTGTACTCTAAAAACCCCTTGACATGTGTTGTGAGAGGAGTCTCAGAAACGACACTGTCGATAGACGAGATTAACCTTGGCGACTATGCAACGTAGTGCCTAAACCCCTTGACATGTGTTGTGAGAGGAGTCTCAGAATCAATACTATCGATAAAAGAGAATAACCCTGGCGACTATGACACTTAGTGCCTATTTAGTAAACCATGGCAACGATGGACTTCGTGTCGATCCCTTAGGATGATCCTTAGGAATAAATGAACAAGAAATAGATGATTCTTAGGGTAAATCCTTAAGAGTAAAGAAGATGACAGGAATGGGTAATTGGGTTGATTAATTGTTTGATGATTAAACATAATAATTATATTACTGTGGGTTGAAAACCCTTTGTACTCACCAGGTTTCCCAACCTGACCCACTCAAGCTTATTTGTATCACAGGTGTCGATATGAAGTTACATTACACTGAGAGATTAAAGAGGTGTAGATCACTAGTGTAGATGAATGTAAGTTCTGTTTATGCTTATGTTTCTGTATTGACAATGACATCCCAAATGTTTTAAAATGAATAAAAATACATTTCTTTGGAAATGCTTTGATAACGTATTTATCATGTTTTACTGGGAACAAATTCTGCAACACTTTTATTAAAAGAAGTACTTTGATTTTTATAAAGCATAAACAAATTCGGTCTTTTCTCGCCGTGAAAATAGGGATGTCACAACGTCCAACGAATTCAGAAGTCAGTTGCTCCTGGATTATGGACCATTTTGATGCATATGATCATGAAGGGTCTTTCTAGGAAGCATGGAGGATCTGACTCCATGAGAAAGAACTAGTTTTATGTGGTTTATAACATATTCATAGGGACAAACAATGTTATGGATCTTCCTGAAATGCTTTGGAGTGATTTTGCAACTTCACGAAACGTCGGAAGGAAAATGAGATTCCATGTCCAAGATTATGGGCTCTCTACTCTACAACAGCTATATACCGACGACAACGAACCTGTTCAAATCTCAATGGATAATCCTGAGGTACACTGCAACTTTAAACTTATTAAATCTTACAGACTTCGATATGTATTTTTAATGCACTAGTTTTTTGTTTATAATTCCTAGTCTATCGCATCTAAACCACATCTTATAGGCAGTGAACCTAATCGAGTATAGTATAGTTTTGATAAGGGTGTCGAACTCAATGGGAACAGTAGTGAATTAACATTAAAATATTTGATTATAGGTTATAGTAATAAAAGAAAGTAATTAAATATGGGGTTTTGAAAATGAAAGCTTAATAAAATCAACAACTAAACTAACTAGATAAACTAACTAGAAACGAATCACTTCAGATAGTTTGGTTTAGATTGGATTACATCTCAAAATCATGATTAATTACTTTAGTGCAATGGTCATTTATTCATTATTCACCCATTCTTAAGTTGATTAATGTATTTGGTCCATACATGAATACTAATGACTCTAAGGACATTTAATTTCATCGTCATGTAATTAATTATCCATAAATTAATTGTTCAGTTTGTATAATGCACGATTCAATTTTTATTAATCCTAAAGATTATTTGAATGAAATGATACTAATATTGGACATCTTAAACATGCACACACATTAAAGTTCATAACTTTATTAACCTAGTCCTAGGTTTTGATCTAGCACTAGTCACAATTGTTTTATGGTAATAAAACAATTATGATTCAAGAATATATATAACTAGTTTGTTGTTACAGTCACATAAACTCAACAATAGGTTATAAAGAAACGATCTTTAACACATATAGATCTTTAATTAAACTTGACACAATAAATTAAATAAAAACAAACGATCCAAATAGCAAATTAATGCAAAATATCATGATTCGTCTAATCTTAAACGCAAAGCAAAAGGTTTTAACTCCTAAATTCAGAAAGTAAAATCAATAGGAACACAATTGGAATACTAATCATGATTAAAAAGGCAAACTGAATCATTACTATCATGAATCCACTCTCGAATACTTCATATCTTCGCTCTATATCAGCTTAACGGCCCTCCAGCCTCCTTCTAGACCCTCAAAACGATAGTTCTGATGTTTCTTGTTGCACAAGTCGAAGCAGATTGTAATATATATAATTATGATTAATTTTGGCTTAATTTATAGGTGCTAGTGTCACCACGATGTGCAAAAATACTTGCAACGTCGTGAAAACTGGAATCGTTAACGTACACGATTTCGTAGACCGACATGGTCTTTTTCGCATATTTTTGATCTGCCACATCGTGGAAATGGATTTCCATGGCATGCGAACTGGGAATACGAATTGGGCACAAAGACAAAAGTCATCCGGAATTTTGTCTAGTTTTCATAACATTTTGAATCTCCTAAATCGTAGTTACCAGTCATTATATATCACCAAAATACTAAAGAGAGGTCAATCTATCCAACAACATCCTTTTTGCGTCTTTTCATCTTCGCTCTCTTCCTTTTCCATCCCAGCTCCCATTTTAACTTTAATCGAACATTTCAAATCATATTATGTACCATATATATTAAAATATAGCATTTTTACTCAAATATATTAGGATAGCAGCCTAAAACACATGATTAAATAAGGTCATATCAGACTTTCGAATCAAACTTCATTTAGTCCCATCCGATGTCTTCCACAACACATGTTGGATGCTCT
This sequence comes from Lactuca sativa, assembly GCF_002870075.4. Taxonomy (NCBI): domain Eukaryota; kingdom Viridiplantae; phylum Streptophyta; class Magnoliopsida; order Asterales; family Asteraceae; genus Lactuca; species Lactuca sativa. Next base: position 78,106,712 of record NC_056631.2, on the reverse strand, counting down.
TCCTTTTGATTCACCTTTCAGACTAAAACATCTTGAAGATTCGGAATTAGCAGAACCACTAATTCATGCCTAGTCCTTATATGTTCCTCCCTTAGAAGGAGAGAAACATTCAAAGAAGGGTGGTTGGATCAAAATCAAGTATAAAAAGAGATATGCCCCTTCTCCCTCTAAAGTCCAAGCCACAAAGAGAACCAAAAACTGGTGGTTCCTCTCAACAAGAACCACATATTGGAGAAAGTCATGAATCAGGGTCAAAGCAAACCCCTACCATCTATTCATCTGAAGTACCCTTCGATGTCTCAATACCACTTGCACACACACACAGGGAGTCAACACATGATCTACCCCCACACTCCCAACAGGGTGGTGTCGGTATTGAACATAGTTCCTTGAAATCCCTTGGAACACACTCATGAGCCTTTATCAAGCCTTTTCCTTCTACACAAGAATGATCTTTGACCTCTGTCAGAGATCCTAAGCTTTTCAATAAAGGAGTTGTCTCTCTCGCCTCGGAAGCCACAATCGAACCGATATCCACCATGTATAACGGACGTTCGGGTACCACTAATGTTTCCTAGGATTCTCTTGCCAACTGGCTTCAAACTCTCTATCTTGAAAAGTATTTGGAAAACATCACAAGCTTTCTTCATGGAAACAAGCATCGTGTTGCTGACAAATTTTTGAGATACTACAAATTTCAGCGTGGTGATGTTGAGTATTAATCTATATGCCCAAGAATCATTATCAAGTGATATTGCTAATAATATATGATCATATAGGGTCACACATTTATCAAGTTGGCACATTTTGTATACTTATTATTAATGTGATGATTAATATATAATATCAGTTCTTGTATTTTAATTAGGCAATAATTATTGTTCAATGAAAATAATAATTATAAGAGAGTGTAACTAGTTATTATTTCATATGGTATGAATTAATAAGTCATGCACAACTTTTTGGACCAGTTGAATCATTTTTGTCTTTTACCTAAAGACAAAGTTTATATTTTATAAACTTTGATTTTATAAAATTTAAACTAATTCTTTTGTAGCATGAAGAAGTTAGGAGACAAGTCTTGTCTCTTTCTATCACTCTTTGGCCGAAAATTTGGACAAGCATGGGAGATTGCTTGCCAACCTTCCTCCCATGCTCCCCATGCTCCTAAAAGTGAATAAATAATTTATATTATTAGAAGGTATTGCTTTTACTTTTTCATGGGTATATAAGAGAGTGTTTTGCATGAAGTTTTGGCTAGTTTTTCACTAGTTTCTTCTGCTCTTTCTCTCATGGCCGAAACCTCCTTCCTTCTCCTCTTCTTGTTTTTTGAAGATTGTTGCAAGATTAGAAGTCCTCTTAAGTAAACTCTTTTAGTTCTTATTTGATTTAAGCACTTAAAGGCTTAAGACACTCAAGAATACAAGAAGGAAAAAGCATTCCAAGTGCCTTATCCTTGATGGTGGATACACATAGAGTAAACCATGTTCTTTGATTTTTTTTTTTTTTTGCTATCTTCATCAACACCCCAAAACCAAGTGGCTTCAAAGGTTGTCATTCTAAAAATTCTTTGGTTGTTTTGATTTCATTCTAACCTCTATAAATGGGTCCTTGCTGGTTTGGTTTTGTTATAAATTAAAAATAAACTTTTTATTTTATATAAGACTTCCGTTGCGGTTTTTTTGAAAAACAAACTTATATTTTGTATCGTAACCCATCAGTGGTATTAGAGTCATATTTTATATGTTCGAATGATTTTTTTATGTTTGATAATCTTTGGTTTTTGGAAACAAGCATTGATTTCTTTTAGTTAAGAAAAATACATATTTGTCTTCTTTGACAACTTCTTGGTTAAAATTGTTTATTTTTATATATAACCATTTTTCATGCATTTTTGTTATATAAAAGTTATCTTAGAAAAAACAAGGAATTGTTTGTTATAATATTTGATATGGTGTTGTGTATAAATAATCCATTTGGACATTTGTGTTGTGTTTGGTTGATATTTATTTATTCATAAGATGTAATAAATAAATAGGTATTTTTTTTTCATTTGTTGATTTGTTGTAATAAATTATTTAGACTAGTTGTATTTTTTTTAAATGTAACAAGATGAAGAAATAACCTCCTTGAAGATGACTTGACCATTTAAGACCATAATCTCAACCATAAGCTTCTACTTTTGGCTTTGGGCTTAATTATATTCTTAATGGTTTAAGTGTTGCAACTTTCACAACATGAAGATTCGAAATCATTTTGCAAGCAAGATTTGACTTGGCAAGTGGGAACCTGAAGACCTTTTGAAGTGTCCCTTAAGACCTTTAGGAAAGACTTAATAATTATTGTGATGACTCACAAAAATTATTACTATAAAATGGTTTCTACAAATTAAATAACATTTTATCATAAAATAATATCACTTGGAGTTTAAGTAAAAAATTTGAGTAAATTACACGAATGGTCCCTATGGTTTGGAGTAATTTGCACGTTTGGTCCCTAACTTATTTTTTAACTCGGAAGGTCCATATTCTTTGTTTTTGTTATGTGTTTGGTCCCTATAGTTTGTTTTTGTTACGCGCTTGGTCCTTATCTTACCTAAAAAGACTATTACTTAAATAGAGAAAAATGGTAGGGTAGGTAAGATAAGACGATAGGGTAGGGTTAGGAGTGTGTTTATTTAAATAAATTAAAAAATCAATGGCAAAATAGTTTTTTTTAGGTACGACAGGGACCAAGCGCGTAACAAAAACAAACAGTAGGGACCTTCCGAGTTAAAAAAAAAGTTTGGGGCCAAACGCACAAATTACCCTAAACCATAAGGACCATTCATGTAATTTATTCAGAATATTTAAAAGATAACATAAGATGTTTGTAAATTGATATTTGTAAAAACGTTTTTCCTGGTTACCGGTTTACCGGTTAAAAATCGATTTTTTGTTGAGAATAGTTTTATTGTAAAACTTATAAATATCCAAATATAAAATATTTGAAATGATTTAAAATATGTTTAAATATTATATAAACTTTATGTATTTATAATAAATAAGGAGTTTTTATTAAAAATACTAAAATTGGTTAATAGCGTTATAACGATAAACAACAAAACTAGTGATTATGTTTTGCATCGAAACTTAATATATGATATTGGTGTTTTAAACATAACGCAACATTTTGATGTTACGTTTTATGCATGTCAAATGAGATTTAAAACATAAGTATCGTTACCTAAGTTTTTGTTTATCAAAATATGACTTTTATCATAAGATGCATAAAATTGAGTTTATAAAATAAAATGAGTTTATTCTATAAATTCATGAAGTCATAAGTTTTTTATTGTTAAAATGAGATTTAAAATAATTATTTTAAACTCATCCAAAACTCCAAGTCTTAAGTATAAAATAAAATTTTATTAACACTATTACCGGTTCTGAAAACCGATCTACGACTAAACTTTAAAATATGAGATTTTAGTTTATAATTGATTGTGGCTAATGGAAAGTAAAATGAAGTTTTATTTGGCACCTAAAGAACCTCATAACAAGTGATATGAATTTTACAAAATGTTACATGAATTGTTGGATGCATGCAATATTCATGAAACCAAGTTTTTATAAACTATAATTGTAAAACATATATAAAAACCTTTTCTAAAAATGCAATTCATTCCCGTCCTTTGAAGAACACTCGTTATCATTTGTATGGTCTTAGTGTCACAGGGTCACCTGGTCATTAGGATTGTCTTATGATGTTCAGGGTAGTTTTGTAGTTTTTGTTTTCTAAAGGGTCACCGTGTCACTGGTTAGTTACAATACTACAAGTTGTTTAAAGTAGGATGACTTGATCGGAATCTTGTGTGATAAAGGTCACCTAAGCATGAGAGGTCCGAGGCATAGATGGGAAAAACATGTCATGTTAAGCAATAGTTGTTTAGGATCCTGTAATCTAGGAGTGACATATTGTATGCAACTGGTAATCGCTACCTACCAAGTTTGATTAAGTTTATCAGATAAAGGTCACCTAACCATTTACTTGTTTCGTTACTTGGATCCTAGACTATAATAAATTAATGTTTTAAGAAACAATAAAATGTATTAATTTTTAAAGACTGAATATTGAAAATACTAAATGAAACTTTGTTAAATTATGTTAATAATTGTTAATAATTTTACGCCCTGAAAAATCCCTCTCTTGTTGAATTTCAAGAAACAATAACATTTGATGATTATAATTTCTTTAAATGGTAAAATATCTTGAGTTTCTACCTTAAGGATAAATATAAATTATATATACTGAAAGATCCCATACCTTAATAACCTCTGCAAGACACTCAGTCTGATCATGATACTTTAATGGAAGTATTATTGTGATGATGTTGATGTGTCTTACATAATACTTGACTAATTAACCTTGACTTGAAGAAAGTCTTAGATAATTATGAAACATATTGGATGTCTCATCAAGTAAAGCAAATATTCAATCGGAACACTAGAAAGTGCTTCAAGTCTATTCAAGTATTCAATAAATGAAGTATAAGAGATTGTGTACTCAAGTAGACTTATAGTTCAGTTAAGGGAAATACAACATTAACCCAGAAATCAAGAAAGGACCAAATGATTAATTTTGTTTCTATTGTGGAAGAAACTAGACACTAAAAGAGGAATTGCTCCTCTAATCTCATCGAGTTGAAGAAGTCTGACTTGGACAAGACTTCATATATCTATATGATAGAACTATTTATTTTTTCATCATTTACTTGAGTATGTTATACTTCAAGTGATGCTAATAATTGATATTATGTGATGATGATCGAAAGAAATAATCAACTGATTACAAATGAATGGCATTTCGTGTTGAAGATATAACAAGTGATGTTATAGTCTTTATTTAAACAATATATGTTTTGTACCTATTCTAATAGGAACATGTAACAGTTGTAATTATGAATAAATCTAGATTTACTTATCATTTAATGGATGTTCACATTCATGTTCTGAAACGATGTATTATGTGTTAAAGAATATTACCTCAGATTGTTAATTATGAAGTAAATCTATAAGCTTTCATTAATTGATGGTTCTAATCATAACACCTAATTAATCAAATGATTTGTGATTCAGGCTTATCTATGTCAATCATCATGACTACATAAATGTGAAACATATATACGAACTTCAAAAGGATGGAATATTTAAAGGCAAATGAGCTTGATTCATTTGATATATGTGAATCCTATTTATATGGGAAGATGATTCGTAAGTGTCTTTATCTATTAGAAGTTAAAGAAAAAAGGGTCTGGCAAAGAATTATACAAAAGTGATGTATTTAATCTTTTTAATCCATGAATAAATTTGGTGATAGATGTTTGATCATTTTCATTAACGACTTTTATTCATTATTGGTGAAACCTTTCATTTGCTCAAATTGTTTCATAGTGAAGATTCAGATACAACTTAATGAGATAATTATTAACCTTTCTTTGTGATAAAGAAAATGAGTTTTTTGTCAACCAAGTCTTCTTAGAACATCTTAAGAGTTATGGAATCGATTCACAACTCATTCCGAAAAAAACACTCACTCATTATTCGTATGGTTCTTGTGGCATAGGATCATCTGGTCACTTGGATCTATCTTTTGATGTTCGAGGTAGCCTTCGTATTCTCTAGTGAGATAGGATCACCTGGCCACTAACTGAATGTCGACGGTAAAAGTTTTTGAAGAGGATAAAAAAAACCTTCAGTCAATTATATGATGTTTTTAAAATAACTATTTACTTTATAAAGTTTTGGAATTATGCTCATTGCAAAAACTATATATTGAATATATATTTTTTCCAACCAAATAGGTGGATTAAATACTTTCATTAGACTAAGGATGTAACAGTTTGTCATTATCCAAAAGGTATGGAGTTATGGAGCTTATGTTAGACAATGAGCTTAACCACTCTAGCATCTACTAACTGCATTTATGTAGACTATCCTAAATGATTGTTTAAGATGAAGTCTCCACTAATCCCACTAATTGTCATTCCAAAATACAAGTTCTTAGAAAGTTATTTTCTAAGTGGAGCTATTTGGAACTTTAAGTGCTAAAGATCCATAAGATAAATGCATCATAGTTTGGAACTATCAAGTTTTCAACTATTGTTGAATCTGCTCAATAGTTGATCAGAAACTAATAAAATACATAGAGATGCATTCGTGTATGATTATCAAGTATGGGCTTCATTAATATTCCTCGATATATTATGAATATAAAGAGTTAGTGAGTTTTCAAAGGAGAAGACATACATGAATGAAAATCCTTCCAGATTTAAGCTAACATCTCAAAGTAAGAATCCTCTTTCTTATAAGATAATTACATAGTGTGATTTAATTATAAATCAAGAAGACACTTGTGTTTTATACAAAGCTAGTGGGAGTGCAATAACATTCCTAGTCTTATATGTAGCCAACATACTAATACCTGGAATAGAGATCTATATATACATAGATCATGGCAACTTAAAGGATTAAGTAAAATTGCATTAATTGTCAAGGATCTTAAAGAACTTAAGATAAAGGACCATGAGAGAGTTATCTTGTCAAGTACCACATGACATGATTTGAGCAAAATCCTAGTGCAAATGTTTTTAGCTAGATAATATGATTGTATTCCATATGTTGTTGCAATGTTGTTGCAATTGGATTAATCATATATGTCATGATTATGCATAAAGGCCAAATAAGTTGTATTCTTAGAGCATGTTGAATGATACCAGTATAATGCGAGAACAAGTCATTGTGTGACTTATAGGAACATTCTAAAGTAGTTTCGAGAACTATAGAAATATTCCTAATCTACATAGTATTTGAAAGAATGCTATGTGTAAAGCTGTTACGCATATGCTAAACTTTTAAATAGATTGAGATTATTCTTAATCACAATCGAGCATTTCCTCATTATGAATGAAAATAGAGTTACATGGATAGTGTTTCCATGTAGATTTTAATTACAGTTACACATCAGAGTTAGAGTACAATGTGGTTTGGAGAACCACAGACAAATATGCTTAATTTATAGTTCATTATGACTATGAGTAATCCTATTACGCAAGTATTGGTATCTAAGTCTTATTTAAGCATCTAATACATTATCAATAGTTTTCTTTATATATGAGTTATATATATATATATATATATATATATATATATATATATATATATATAACTGAATATGTTTGTATTCGCAAAGTTTATACAAATCAAGCTTTACAAATCTACTTAATAAAGCTCCTTCATTAGCTAAAGCATGAAGGTAAGCTGATGTTATAGGGTCTTGTTGATATAAATAGATGTATTTGATTGAAATTTAGTATTTGGATATTGAAAGAGTACAAGCAACATATATTGTAATGATTTGAGATATTAGACATGAGTGTTTCATTAAATATTTGTTGTATTCTATATTATCATGTTTAATCTTTGAATAACTAGGTAATTCTAAATTTCCATAGTTTTTCATAGTTCAGGGAGAATCTATGAGGTTAGACTAATATGAGTGGATTGGTTGATATTCATGGAGAAGAAAATAGCAAGAGGTGCTACTAACTTTGTAGGTACTTGATTAGGAGAATAAGTGTTAAAAATGTTGTCGTGCATGATTTAAAGAAATAAAAATATAAATAAGACTGCCCTTTTGCAATAACAGGTAGTACTGATAAGCAGGTTCGGATCCTCGGGGACACGTCCTAAAGTATTTGCCTCTTTACATAAGGCACGAACTAATTCTTGACAAATGAATAAAAAATAAAAAGGGGGGGGGGGTTTATTTTTGAAAATTTAAACTAATAAAAATAAAAAATGATAAAGATTAACTGAATTTAAAGATTGTGAAAATTCAAATAAGAGAAAACAATTTCATTTCCTCGGTGACTCCCCTGTTCATATAATTAACCTTCAACACAATATTTGATTGTGCACTTGTTTAAACGGGTACTAGAGTTCATTAACAAGCTCTAATGACCTTTATTACCAAAATTATTTAATAAAAATGAGTTCTCTGAACTAAACCTAACTTTTTAACAAATTAATCAAACAAGCTCTTGATTAACAAAGGAAAGTTGCATTAAACACAGTGTAATTTCCCAGTAAAGTCCAATACCTCTCATAAGGTCAGAGGCGTAAAAACTTGTTTGATCAATTCATATTAGAGCTAACCCTAAATACAGAATTAATCCAATATTTGTTACTTTTTACCAATTAATCTAGACAATTACGGATCTAAACAATTAGATAACTAGAATGATTCACAAACAATTGAAGTGGCCAACAGAAATTGAAATCAAAATCAAACATTCAATTAAACACATAATTGGTCAAACTAAACAACAATCACAGTCAAACATAGTGCCTAATGATTAATCATTCGAAAAGGTTACGTCTTTGCGAAACTGCAATCTGAGTTTTTAGCCTGACATGGCTAAAAACGAATTATAAACAGTTGAAATATAGTCTAAACGATAAATCTTACTAAACAATGAAAAGAAATTGAATCGTCTCCTTCGAATCTGCTTTCTTCACTTTAAAGTGTCTGAAAATCGCCTTAGAATCGCCAGGAATCGCCAATTAGAGAGTTACTAGACATGTTTGTGGCTCTATTTATACGTCCAGCTATAAAAACGTCGTGCATGCGATCGCATAGGGACAACCTGCGATCGCATGTATTACCAAAAAGGCGTCACGAGCCTTTTAAATGAAGTACAATACCATTTCAAGAAATTTTGGCCAACCTGCGATCACGGGTTACGTTGTTGCGATCACATAAAGTATTTTTTCTCATCCTGGTGAATTTTTGGCACGAAAAATCTCTGAAGCGAAGCTGCGACCAAACATGCGATCGCATGTTCATTGCTGCGATCGCATAGTGACAACATGTGATTGCATGTATTGATTTTCGTGTCTTTTTTATCATCGTTCCTCGTTCCATGCAGTTCTTGATCATTCCTCGACATCCTTCCTTAGTCTAGAATCCAGTTGAGCTCCAAATGATCCATTAATGCATCCCGAACTCGCGTAATCATCCATGTGCTCCAAATTATCCTCAAAATCATAATAAACGTGACCAGTACGGGCACTCTACAAAATAATCATGAAACACACAATACATAATAATAATCGGGAATTAGTTGGCAGTTTATGACAAAATACCAAGGAAATCGTGCTAAAAGATGCGTATAAAATGCATCTAACAATAAATATTGGACCTTACCCGCATCAAAATCAGTTTATGGATCGTAGTAAAGAGTGATGTTTTGATCAAGGTTGTATCTTTGTATTCCTAGACCTGAGATACATATTTAGGAGTTGAAGTGTAGGAATTGTTGTGCTTTGACATGGTTTAACAATGTTCCGTAAAAGGCGGTCATAAGGGCCATCGTTGGGTATGACATCAAGGTTGTATCTCACGGCCGATACCTCCTCCCTTCTCCTCTTCATGTTGCCTATTGAAGATTGTTTCAAGATTATAAATCCTCTTGATTTGTCTCCTTTAGTGATTATTTAAGTTAATCACTTAAAGGCATAAGACACTCAAGAATACAAGAAGAAACTAGAATTCCAAGTGTCTTACTCTTGATGGTTGATACACATAGAGAAAATCATGTACTTTGATTTTTTGCTATCTTTATCAACACCGCAAAACCAAGTGGGTTCAAAGGCTTCAAAGGTTGTCATTCTAACAACTCTTTGGTTTTTTTTTTATTTCATTCTAACCTCTATAAATGGATCCTTGATAGTTTGGTTTTGTTATAAACTAAGAGTAAACATGTTCTTTTTATAAGACTTCGGTTGCGTTTTTTGTGAAAAACAATATTATATTTTGTAAACCAATCAGTTGACTCCATTCTTGACATTGAAAATCATATATTCACAGTTTAGACCTCCGATCATGTTCCCAAATCCTTGGATGATCCATCGGACAGTGACTTCAAGCCAAAGAGTGTATATCTGCTTGAGACCTCTATATTAGATGAGCCTCCTCTTACAAAAACTGTTGATGGTATTTCTAAGCCTGTGGATGATCCATCGGTCGATGCACTCAAGAAATCGAGTGTATATGTTCCTGAGAAAACTCCCATTTTGGATTAGCTCCTCGAAAAGTTAAATCTACAAGTTATGTTCCCGACCAACATCTAATTTTGGATGATCCAACTATGACTCTCAACAAACTAGAAAGAGATGTGTCTGGACCGACCAAGGTTTCTCTTTAGAGAATCCTCCCACAGATGTCAATTTCGATATTGAATATGGTTCCAGAGTTGAAGTAATATTTAAATATATTGATGTCGAAATCACCAGTATTCTAAAATCTCTTCACTTTATCAAGTTTTTGCAACCCTCCTTTTCAAGGCAACAAGCTGTGTTCGACCTGCAATCTTCGCTGGACGACATTGATATTGGAGGTAATTTATGTGAAGAAGGTGAGAAAAACAACAATGCAAATCAAGGTGGTAGTGATGATGGTGATGGTGAGTTAGTAGAAGGATCTAGTTCGGACACTGGATCCTCAGAAGAACTTATCGTCGACCCTTTTTCTCTAATGGAAATGTGAGATAAGGTGGAGAGTGTTGATGCCAAAGTTGACATTGTTAATTCTCAATTTGGCATGCTTCACTCTAAAACGGATTTAGTTCTCCAATCTATTTTCGAGATCAAGGCTGCCACTCCTTCACTACAAATCCGAGAGCAACAACTGGACCAACTCATATCCCTACGAATAAAGCACACGCTTGAAGAATCTTAAATAAGATATGCCAAAAATCTCGAAAATCATATCGATACGATGGAAAAATGCTCAAATTTCATGACGACATGGTCTCTGCTACCAATGAAATAATCAAGCAAATCCATATTCGTCATGAGAAACGAATTCAGATATTTGAGAGAGAGAGAGAGAAAGAGTTTGTGTGTGTGTATGTGTGTGAGAGAGAGAGAGAGAGAGGGAGATTAAAGTGGAGGATGACATGAACCTCATCATGCAACAAGTTTTGATTAAAGTAATCTGATCAGCACAACATCATGTGGAAATTCTAAATTACAAGTTCGATGAGGTTCTCAACATTTTTAAAGACACCATGGATGTTATGAAAGATCAAGCTCTAGTGGCAGATGCATATTACAATCTCACCAAGATTGTGAGATTTCAGAAGGTGTTTGACAAGTTTGGTGATTTGAATGATTTTATGAAGCTTGCAACAAAATATGGGCTTTCGGTTGCAAGTGGGGGAGAAGGTGAAGGAAAATGGGAGTGGATCTCAAAATTCAAACTCCGAAATGAACTATATGTTGATGAAGATGAATATTTGATGATTGTGTCAACTGAGGAGCAACAACAACTAGAGGATTCAAGCAATCAAGAGCCATCTTATGTTGGAAATATCATTTTCGACGATGAAAAAGCTAAATGGTCTACATGGCCATCCACTCTTGTTGATTCCTTAAAGAGAATAATGGAGGTTGCCAAAGTAAATAATCAACTCAAGTTTGATGCATTCCAAGCGACTCAGCCAAATAAGACTTTGATTCCTTCTCCTCAGATTCACCCGGTCGATGAAGGCTCACCAATGTAAACCAACGATGGAATTGTTGCCCCGGGATTAGTCCTTCCAACTTCCAAATTTTTTGCGACTCCTCTGCTCGTCATTCTTGATAATCCACACCATGAGCACCCTTCAAAGACAAGGTCAAGGTGATCGAACTTCAAGAAATCATCCCAATGAAGTATTTTAACAAGAACGATGATTGGTCGAAGGAATAGATGGAACAAGCAATTAAAGAAAGTCTTCTATTCCAAGCTATGAAAAGTTTTTCGGGTCAAATCAAGGGAATCTCTCTTTACTTCCAAGAAGGACGATTGTGAGAGTTCCCTTTTGTTCCCTATCTGAGATATGCTCTTCCATCCTCAGATAGAGATCAACTCGACCTTCCCTTCTCACCACATGGTAGACTGTATAATAAATGTTTCAGTCTCCATCCATCAGATGACATGTATAAAGCTTGGTTCAAGTATTATTTATTTTTCAAACATTATAGGGCTTTTTTCTGGAACTCGATGAGTTGCGGAGCTCAAACTCGTCGTGTAGGATTCTAGTTGGACACGGATTAAGGACTCAACTCGACGAGTTGGGGAGCCCCAACTCGACGAGTAAACATTGGAAAGGAAAACCCTAATTTAGGGTTTGCACCCTATTTAAAGGCCTTAAGCCTCATTGTTAGCCTCCCTTATCACCTCTTTGTCCATAGAAACCCTAGTTCGTGCTTTCCTACCATTTTGAGTGTGTGAGAGCTTAAATAGTGCATTTTTGGTGTTTGTTTGAAGAATAATTGAAGTAGGAGGTGCATAGCTGAAGGGAGAGGCTGCAGATTCGGTGTCTTCTCTGTTGTGGCAACCATATTGAGGTATAAAGTTGATACCTTGGTCATTTATTTGCTAGATCTCTTCATGTGGGGGTTTATGGTCATTATTAGCTCATTTTGGGACCATTCTTGGATTTGAGCATGTTATGAAGCTATGACTTCAGATCTAGACATCTCATGGCATATTTTGACTTAAAGTTGCCATCTTTATCAAGTCATGGCCTTCCTTCATGCCCTAAATCCCTTAAGAATCTATGATTAAGTGTTTTAGCCCCCTTTAATGCCATCCATGGACATAAAGTTAGCAACTTTACGTGGTATCTTCACCATAGGAGATCAAATCTATAGTTTGGGGCTTTTGACTCGTTGGAAAAGTGGTTGAATGTGTTAAGACTAGGAAAACTCGATGAGTTGCCCTGCCAACTCGGCGAGTTAACTCGGGTTTCCTCGTTCCTATGGACATTATGCGAACTCGACGAGTTATCCTGTCAACTTGGCCAGTTGACTGGGGTTTTTCCCGGTTTTCTGAGAACTGAAGGAACTCGACGAGTCAGCAAGTGCACTCGACGAGTTGGCTCAACATGGATTGTTGACCTTGACTGTTCCCTTTGACTATGACCATGGTTGACCAAGTTTGACCTTAAGGGTATCTTTGGCATTTTGGGATTTTGATGAAGTTAGTCGCATGGTGGTTGTAGGCAGTTGAGTTTGGAGTTGTGAGTTGAGATTTGATCTTACTAGTTCGACATTCCTTGAGGGGTAAGTCTCCTCACCATACCAATGGGTTGAAGGAACCAAATTCGGCCCATTATGTGATATGTGATATGTTATATACTAGTTGTTATGTGATACGTGATATATGTTAGCAGTCTCTGTGATATTTGCATGGAAGACCTCGGGGGGTTCCCGAGGCAGTCGGATATCAGACCGTGTGGGGGTTCCCATGGCATTCCAGACTAAGACCAAGTGGGGGTTCCCATGGCACCAGTGTAAGACCTCGGAGGGTTTCCATGGCATCCTTATATGTTTATAAGACCATATAGGGGTTCCCATGGCAATGGGCTAAGACCATGTGGGGGTTCCCATGGCACCCGATGTAAGACCTTGGAGGGTTTCCATGGCATCTTATTTGATTGTATGCATGGATTATGTGGTATATGTAGTTGATATAGCTAATATGGGTTATGTGATTATGTGGATTGTGTGGGGTATGCTTTAGGGAACTCACTAAACATTAGCTTACAGTTTCTTGGTTGTTTCAGGTACTTCAGGATCTAAGGGAAAGAGCCCGTCGTGATGGCACGACATGCACTCTCTGGCATTTCATTTGGGACACTATGATTTTATGAATAATTTATCTGATGTTATGGATTTTGAAAACAAATGTGTTTGGAATTTTGTATCTTATGGAAATTTTTTGGTTATTTAGAATGAAAAGTTTTATTGGAAATTTGGGCTGTTACAACATGGCCATCAAAGTCTGAACTTGAAGAGACCATTTGAAGACCTTATACGCTTCAAACGCATTTCGAGTAAAAGAAGAACGGTCAAAGAGGAGGATTTCCAAGATAAATGGATGTGGGTTCGACATTTTGAACAAATTCGAACTTCGTTGCAAACTTCACTACTACTACATCCATCGAAACTCGAAGAAGACATTGGAATTTTTGGATGCTAACTTTCCAACCATAAACCCTAATGATGTTGTTGGGATTATGGTGTTGCGTCTTGGGCTCGTTCCTTTTAGCCCAGTTTTTAGCCGGTTTGGGCCTGTCCAACCGAGCATTATTTTATTCTAGGGTTTTAGTATTTAAGGTGCATGCATGCATCCTTAGTAGGTAGCGCTTTAATTATTTTCTCATCATAGTATTGTAAACCCTAGCTCGCCTCTACAGTGGAAGTTCTTTATAGAGCTCTGCTGAGGCGTGACTACATTTAAGTCATAAGCTTCATATTGATTCTATATTGTCTTCTTTGTCGTGTTTGATTGAATAGTTTGTTCTTTATTAATATACATGTGAAAGATCTAAAGGATCAAGAGATTAATTCTCATCAATTGGTATCATAGCAGGAGGTTGTGTAATTCATACACCTCTCTTCTATTGAAGAAGTTATTACGGTTTTTCCGCATTGATTGATATTAATTGAGTCGTCATTCCAAATTGGCGTATCTCATTAATTGACGATCTTTCCCAAACGATAAATTACAAGTCTGATCTTAAACAGGTTATCGATCAAACATCATCACAATGTCTATGGACGATTCGCAATCCAATACAATCAACATCTACAACAGTATTGGATCAACAACAAGAATTCCAATCCTATACACTCAGGATTATGAAGTTTGGACGCACCACTTCAAAGATTATGTAACCGGCTCAGAGGATAATGGGTATTTGATCTGGGAAGCAATTACAGTTGGCCCGTTTGCTCACTCAAGCACTTCAAAGATTGTCAAAACTCAAAAGGAGTACAATCAGCTCGTGAATGGTGTGAAAGACATTCCTCAAGACGAGAAAGAAAAGTTTCAGTGCAACATTAAAGCCTTAAGAATGATTAGGTTTGCTTTACAATCGGACACGTTTCGATTGGTGAGTTCATGTGCTACAGCAAAAGAAATATGGGATAGGTTAAAGGAATTGTACTCTACTGATGAAGATCTAGAACATTCGATTCAAACCTTGCTGCTTTCTGAATTTGGTGATTTCAAACAGAAGCCCGAAGATAAAATCATTCAGGCCTTTGATCGGTTTAATCATCTCCTCGGTAAGATGATTAAGCATGGGATCGAAAGGAAGGTTATTGAGCAGAAGTTCACCTTCATGAACGGTCTTAGACCCGAATGGATGGCAGTTGTGTCCACAGTGAAGGCACACGAACAGTTTAAATCATACTCTCTGGCGAAACTGGTGGAAATTCTGAAGTCCAATGAAAGTGCGGTGTCAAAGGAAACGAAGGTTGTTTCCAGCTCGGGTTCGTTGGCTCTTATCTCCAAAGGAAAGAGTGTTGTTGAAGAAGAAGAAGAATTAGATATAGCTTACTATGATCTAACCGGGGAAGAGTATGCCTTGATGGTTTCCAATCCAAGAAAGTTTATCAAAAGGAAGTTCCCCGCCAACAAGAACCGAAACTGGTAGGGAAGTTATAGTTCTAAAAAGCTGAAGGAGGAACCAAAGATGGGTTCAAGGTCTGAAGAATCTAAGAAGGAAAAAAAGATTGGTGGTGACTCAGGTTTTGATTGTCATTATTGTGGAGGCAAGAACCACTTTTCCAAAGACTGCATGCTGAAGACGAAGTTTGAAAAAGTTGATGAAGACGACGAGGAAGCGAACCTCCTGATACGATTGGATGAGATCAAGAAAAAGAAATCAACAGCTAAAAATAACACCATGAATGCTTTGATTGTACAGGATACAGGTGATAATGATGAATTTGGTGTAGTGCAGGTGTGGTCCACAGATTCAGAGGATGAAGAAGTGAGAAAGCCGACTCATGGCAAGTGTCTGCTGGTGAAAGAAGAAAAGGTTGAAGGAAGATGTTTGATGGTGACGGAAGGTGTATCACAGATGCGAGGATACACAACAGATGGTGGGTTGGATGACGAGAAGGAGCGAGAGGACAGGTGTTTCGCTGCGAAACCTGTCAGTGCACAGATCAACGAATGTGATGAGTTGATCAAGAAGGTACAAAATATTCTCACTTCTCTGAAAATTCCTATTACTAACTATGAAAAGTAACCGAATTGCTTAAAAACAAAATTTTCTAGTTTAAGTAGTAGTCTTACCCAAACTCGTGTCACAAACTCTAATCTGACTGATCAAATTAGCAGTATATCGTCGAAGAGTGAGGAGAGGAGAATCTGGATTGAGCAGAAGGAGAAGGAATTAATTAGGTCTAGGGATGAGTCAATCTATTTGCAACGAGACAATCTTAAGCTTTTACAACAACGGAACATTTTTTTTTTGACTGCGAAATGATTATATTTTAATATCACTCAGTTACATCTCGATTGTGAAATAGGAAAGAAGATACATCACATGATTTTACCCTTCCTTGAGTTGAAGGAGGGTGAAGTCGATGCTGAAGCTTACAACTGTGAAAATGTTGTATCTTCTGACGAAATATCTCCTGCCTACAAAAGTGGTCTTGACAAAATAGAGTCCTACATAAAGTCAAAAGACCATAAGGACATGCTCAAAAATCTGTTAGATGAAAATGATAAATTGAAGCTGAGAACCGAAACTGTACATAAATTTGACTCGTTGAATGCCAAATTAAGTTCAAAAAATAAAATTGATGTTGAAAATGCATCTAAACTTAATGAGGATGAGGACATGAGTGAAATCTCTGTAGAGGACGTGGTGGACTGTTCTTAATTTGTCAAGAACCCGAAACTAGTAAAAATCTAATTTTTGAAAACTCCGTTGAGTTCGCTCGCTCAGCGACAGACAATACCAAAATCCTCAAGGCAAAAGTTGTTGTTTATCAAAAGGTTCAAACCACTCCAAATCAAGTTTACATAGTTCAGGGAGTCACACCTCAACAAACAACAGAACTGACAGCATTGGTAGAAGAAGATAATGCTAATAGATGTGAGGAGTTCTTCTGGTCAACACCGATAGATAACGTTGATGAAACAAATGGCCTATCTCAGAAAACCTCATGGTGAGTGAAGGGTAGGTATGTGGCAGAACCACTTAATGAACCTGCAAGATATGAAGCACTAAGCACAAGCAGCACCAAAACATCTTCGAGCGAACCAGTGATAACGTCCAGTGAGACGTGTTCGTCAAAGAGCAAAAGCCATGCTCAAGTATCGAAGAAAAAGGCCAATATTCATAAAAATCCAAAACAGGTGGCAGAACGAAAACACCAATGTAACCTGAGATACAAGAAGGATCTCTCAGAAAGAAAACAATTTTGGCGATCCCAGAATCCTCATTACGTAAGGTATGAAAAGACAAATAAGTCGCGAGGAGAACCGAGAAGCAACCGAAAGGAAGGTTTCGGTCCTCAACATGTAAGCAACTGAAAAGAAGGTTTCGGTCCTCAACATGGAAGCAACCGAAAGGAAGGTTTCGGTCCTCAACATGTAAGCAACCGAAAAGAAGGCTTCGGTCCTCAACATGTAAGCAACCTAAAAGAAGGTTTCGGTCCTCAACATGGAAGCAACCGAAAGGAAGGTTTAGGTCCTCAAAAAATAAGCAACCAAAAGAAAGGTTTCGGTCCTCAACATAATCGCAGTCAAAAGGATGGGTTCAGTCCTAAGTTCAATCAGAAGAACCGAAGGGAAGAATGTTTTCATTCTCGGCCAAAGAAGAGCAATAATCAACAATCTAATCTTGCTTCTAAACCTCATTCTTCTCATTATTATTCTTCTAAAGATTCAAAGGGGAAAGGAAAGCTCTTTCCAGAAGACGATAGATGCCCGAACGAGACCCAAAAGCATGCAGACGTTAAAACTACAAATCCTACGTCTAAATCAAATGAGTCTAAGTCAAACAAAATCAAAGTTTTTATAATAAAAAGAAAAGATTAAACAACTCTAATAAAAAGAACTTATATGGTTGATGTTTCTCTTACTATTCCCTGTCCTGTAAAATGCTCACAAGGACCCAAGAAACTTTGGGTTCCTAAATTTGCTTGATATTTTGCAGGTTATTCGTGACGAGCAGTTTGACGAAGAATGGTACATTCATAGTGGTTGCTCGCATCACATGAATGGAAAAAGAGAAGAACTGAGGGAGTTTCAGTCTCTCAAGGATGGTGGAACAGTGAAATATGGCAATAATTCGTTTGGCACTATCAAAGGCTATGGAATGATTACAAATGGCGATTTCTCAATCAGAAAGGTAGCATACGTTGAAGGGTTGCAGCACAACCTCATCAGTGTCTCACAACTGGTAGTTGGGACCGGATTGAAGGTCTCCTTTGATGACGAAGGCTCAGAAATTGTTGAAAAGAAGTCAAATAATATACTACTGAAGTCAAGGCGAAAGGGGGAAATGTACCCTCTAAATCTCAATCCAATTCGAGGGAAACCAGCTATTTGCTTGCTAACGAAGGCATACTCAGATGAAAGCTAGTTATGGCATCGAAGGCTCTCTCATCTTAAGTTCAAAGATATCAACAAGCTGGTACTTGGAGATCATGTTCGGGGTCTTCCAATTCTCAAATTTGACAAAGAACATCTATGCGCAGCCTATGAAATGGGAAAGCAAAGTCGACAAAGTCATTCGTCTATTATCAACACAAAGGTGATAGAACCATTAGAGCTGCTGCATATCGATCTATGTGGTCCTTCCTCTATTGAAAGCATTGGTGGAAACAAGTACATTGTTGTCATCGTAGACGACTTCTCTCACTTCATATGAGTATTTTTCTTGAAGCAAAAATCAGAGGCAACTCCCAAGCTCAAACTCTTCATAAAGCAAGTAGAGGTTCAACTACGAAAAGTGGTTCGTAACGTGAGAAGCGACAATGGATTGGAATTTAAGAACAAGGATTTCAAAGATTTTCTAGCTGAGAAGGGAACGACTCACAATTTCTCTACTCCATATACTCCACGGTAGAATGGAGTCGTCGAAAGGCAAAATCGTTCTCTGTGCGAAGCGACTCCAACTATGCTCAGCTTCGTTTCCTTGCCTTTATATTTCTGGGCTGATGTTGTTGATGTTGCATGTTACACTCAGAATAGATCGTATCTAAACAAGCAATTCTCTATCACTCCTTACGAGATCTTGAACAACCGCAAGCCTAATGTGAAGTTCTTTCACGTGTTCGGTTCAAGATGCTTCATCTTCAACTCAAAGGAGAATCGAAACAAGTTTGATGCTAAGGCCGATGAAGGGATCTTTATGGGTTACTCCTTGAACTCTAAGGCATATAGAGTTCTGAATAAACGCTCAAAGAAGATTGAAGAGACATACTATGTCACTTTCGATGACAGTTATGTCAAGAAATTGAAGACGACTGAAGGTGCAATGCAGGAAATCTTTCCAAAGTCTAGTCAAGTCACTGTGCCTATCAAAAATCTTTTCGAGCAATATATGCTTCTCTTCGATGAACCAGAAAAAGCTATTGATTCTGAATCCAAGGCTGAAGATAATAGAGTCGACAATTTAAAGCAAAATTTTTTGATGATCCAGCACAGAACATGGCGACTGAACAACCAAAGGCAACTGAAAGGCCTGTCTCAAGCGAACCTTCTGGTGATTGTTCTTCTATCCAGGGGGAGGGTTCATCTCTTCCAAATAATCAAGGTTCATCAATCAGGGGAAAATTCATCGTCTCAGTCATCAAGTTCAACCGAAAGTCGAAATGAAGGGGAACGTTCTGATCCAGAAATTGAAATCGTGTCATCATTTGAGGGGGAGGATACGAATGCTAATGATGATGATACACAATTAGAATTTGAAGAAGAAATCAATGTAGAACTGGATCCCTCCTGTGATCCAAATTACCCTCCTCCCATTAAATGGACCAAAGACCATCCTCAAAGTCAAATCATTGGGGAATCTTCTGAAAAAGTATTAACTCGATCATAGCTGAAAGCGAAACAAGCTACACTATTCTCTCAAGTAGAATTTTGCATGTTCACCTTCGTCTCCAAAGTTGAACCGAAGACGGTGATTTCAGCTCTTGATCATTCTGATTGGGTTCAAGCCATGCAAGACGAGCTGAATGAGTTTGAAAGAAACAAAGTATGGCGTCTAATTCCAACTCCAAAGGATGCTTCGGTTGTCTGTCTCAAAGGGGTATTTAGAAATAATATGGACAAGGAAGGGAATGTGATTCGCAACAAGGCCCGGTTGGTGGTGAAAGGATACTGCCAAGAGGAAGGTATAGATTATGAAGAGACCTTCGCTCCAGTTGCAAGATTAGAGTCAGTTCGAATCTTTCTTGCTTATGTTGCTCACAAGAATTTTGAAGTCTATCAAGTGGACGTTGAGTGTGCCTTTCTCAACGGAGAACTTGAAGAAACTGTCTACGTAGAGCAACCGCCAGGCTTCGTGAACGAAAAGCATCCAGATCACTGCTATATTCTGGACAAAGCAGTCTATGGCCTGAAGCAGGCTCCCAGAGCATGGTATGAAACTCTCACTCGATTCTTAAAAATGTCCAAATTTAAACAAGGTTCGGTTGACCCAACCTTCTTTCATAAGAGAGAGGGTAACCACCTTATGATAGTCCAAATTTATGTTGATGACATCATCTTCGGCTCCACGAATCCCAGCCTAACAACTGAATTCAGGAAGTTGATGGAAACTAAATTTGAGATGAGCTCAATGGGTCCAATTAACTTTTTCCTTGGCTTAAATATTAGACAGGGACCCGCAGGCATTTTTATCAATCAGGAGGCATATACAAAGACGTTACTTTCTAAGTTTGGGATGTTAGGAGACTCCAAAGTGAAAGTCCCTACGGCTTTTGGAACTAAGCTTACGTCATCTTTGGAAAAGCCAGCTGCTTACATGACGCTTTATCGTTAGATGATTGGGTCACTAATGAATCTCACAGCCAGCAGGCCAGACATCATGTTCTCAGTCTGCAAATGTGCCCGATTCCAAGCTAACCCACGCAAACCTCACATGCTAGCAGTGAAAAACATCTTTCGCTATCTGAAGCGAACTTCCTCTCTCGGTCTATGGTATCCAGCCAACTCAGGTTTCTTTGTCCAAGCATTCTCAGATGCTGACTTAGGGGTTGTGGATTGGATCGTAAAAGCACTACTAGAGGATGACAATTTCTTGATGGTAAATTGGTTAGCTGGCAATCAAAGAAACAAACCTGTGTCTCTCTCTCCACGGCTGAAGCTGAATATATTGCCGCCGCCTCGTGCACATCTCAGGTTGTTTGGATACAGAGTCAGCTTAAGGACTATGGGCTGAACATGAAGAAAATCTCAGTATATTGCGACTCCGAAAGTGCAATTAGGATTTGTCATAACAAGTGCGACATTCAAAGACAAAACACATAGCACTGAGGTATCACTTCATCAAAGATCATGTGGAAGATGGTAACGTAGAGATTCACTTTGTTAGGACCACTGATTAATTAGCAGATATATTCACTAACGCTTTACCTGAAGCAAGTTTCAATAAGATCTTACCGCAGAATCAGTACCAAAATCGCCTTCGCTTCATTAAAGGTAAGAAGCGAAATAGAGCGAACGCTCGGTCTATTTCGGGTTCGGTTCACACGGGAACCGAAATGAACCGAACCCTCGGTCTATTTCGGGTTCGGTCCTTCAGAATTCGTTCGTTTCTTTTTCATTAAAAGGAATTTTGGTTGTATTCTTTTGTATACTCTTTTTCATACTTATTTTTTCATGTTGTTCTTTTCAAATTTTTTTTATATATACATAAAATCCAAAAATAATTTTCTTTTTGTTTTTATTTTTCTTTCGAACTTTTTCACAAAATACAAAAGTATTTTTCATTTTATTTCAGTTTTCTTATGTTTTTTTTTCTTTGTATTAAACATACTCTCAATGGTGGAGCTGCAACAGGTATAAATTGTTTTCATAAGACTAGTTCAATGTCCCTAGATGCATGCTGCTGCATGTTGACCACCTCCATCATTTTTCTCCATTACACTTCATATCATTCATGTAACCCTTGAGACTCTCAACACTTACCACTGAGGTTTATGGTTACGCAACAGTTGCGTTTATGATCTTAGTTTCATGCCACTACGTACTAAGTGAAACCCAAAAATTCAATACCAATAATGAATTGATGGTGAACAATTACTATGTTCTAGCTTTCACCAATGAAATCTCTTTTTATTTTGAGTGATCCTTTTGAATTGTCTATTACCAAGGCTTTTTTCCCCAAGGATCCAATTTTTTATTTTTTTTGAAATTTCTCAGTTTAAACAAGCTACTAAATACATATCAAACCTACTTGTTCAACAAGCCACATTGGTCTCACAAGTACTTCATTCTCTTTTGGTCTTATATCGAGTACCGAAATTTGAATTGAAGAGAAAGCCACCTTTACAAGCCTCATATCTAAAAATATGCCTTTCATTGCTTCTTCAAAATCATTTGATCGTATTTTAACGGGAAACCACACATACACTTTGAAGTCTATCTTGACTTGACATCACAATATCCCATAAATTTTGATTTATTTCTGTTTCATTCACACTCTATGCACGAAAATCTTTGATTTTCCAAAAGTCTGGTTCTATTTTATATATGAGCTACTTTTTATAGCTTGGGTTCTAACAGACATTATGGTGGATATTATAAGGTTGACGACAGTTCATGTAAATTATGTGGGTGATGTTTCAGATAAAGCCAATGGATGAGTCAGCTATTATCTAAATGTTTCGTCGATTTGAAAAAGGTACTTTCTATGGAAAGGCGCGTAAAAAGTGAAACGTCTTTTCTCTCTCCTGCGTCATCATCGGGGTTGCCAACTGTCTACTCCCCATCGCATCAGGAAACATTTCACAAAAGGACGAGATTTTAGCCGGATCTTTCTCTCTCCTACTCTCACGTATAAAAGGGTTTCTCACGATCAACTTTACTTTTTTACCACTCACAAATCTTCTAAAAGAAAAAGGCGATTTCTCTCCGTGTTCATCATCTTCTTCTCAAGCTTCATCAATGGCGGAATCGTCTTCTGTTCAAGATAACTCTGTTCACTCCAACCTTCTGACCATTAAGCCACAACAAAACCTCATCATTGACCTTACACCATTCGTCTATGAACCCTACAAGCTGTACGTGGTAGAATGTCTCAAATACTCTCCACTTATCAATGCTCTTACAAAGGTGGAAGTGGTTCCCATGACTTGCCTCTCTCACATCTATTCAACCGCTTATTATGACAATGTTGATGAGAGTATTCACTTAGACATTCACAACGAGAAGACCTCGATTTCCAAGAATCGCTTATGTACCCTACTTAGTCTTGCTCACGAACCCACTCTGGTAAACCATGACTCCATCACTATTGGTCAACTGTTCTCGATGTTCTACCAATGGGATACACTGAAACCCTAACCATTGTCACGAAATTCAAGAATTCATGCCTTCCCCCACAATGGAACAGCCTTTTTACTCTCTTATTCAAGGGCCTCTCAAAGTGTAGCGCTGGATCAGATGGAACAAGCAAGTCATTTATGACTATGCTTTATAGGTTGTACAATGGTGTAAATCTGGACTTTGGGGCGGTTATATGGCAACAACTTGTTCAGAGTTTATACTCTTCATCTCGCCATTCTGAGATTTCATGTGGCAGGTACTGGTCCATTATCACAAAGTGGGCAATGGATCGTCTTCACGTTCCAATCATGGTGAACTCCCTTCTCTCATCCATCGCAACATTTCACACAACGAAGATTATCATCACAGATCCTTCTAAATTTTTCTTCATTGGATTGATTTCAGAAGCTATGTATGCATATGTGTCTGAGGCAAGTAACGTCATTCAAGAATACAAGAAGCTTCCTTCTTCGGGTCCAAGGGAACTCACTCCTACTATGATTCGCTCTATAGAGGAAGCAGACAAGCCTGCAAAGAGGGGGAGAAACTAGAAAAACAAAAGGAAGTGAGAGTCATTAAACCGGCTAAGGGGAAAACCCCAAAGAAGCGAAAGTCAGACAAAACTGATCCTTCACAGCCTAAGCAGAAGAAGCTCAAAAAGCCAGCCCGGAGACTTATTCTTAAATCCTCTAGTGATTCAAATTCTGAGTATGTTCCTCCAGGCAACCAACCTCCTACTCCTACAGAATCAGAGAGCGAAAGCTCTGACGAGGAGGCTTCGGTTCGTGGTAATACTCCACCTAGATCACCCACACCTGAGGTACCTGTTCAATCCCCAGTTCCTTCTTCTCCGCCTGCTTCTATTCTCATTTCCTTACCAACAACCTTCCCAGTTACAACATCCCAACCTACCTCTACCATTCCTATTCCCACTCCTAGGAAGGTCTTTGGGCTTCTTAAGGCTTAAGCAGCTCAATTTGGATTTCCTAGTTGATAACCCTAGAATCCTAAGTATAAAAGGAACCCATAGGCCTCCAAAAACGTGGCTAACATTCCAAGAGAAAACATAGGACGTTTTGGTACCTCCTCCCTCTATCCTTGTTCATCTTGTTGCACATGGTGTTTGTGACTCCATTAGAGGTGCAGCATTTGAGGCACTAAGCTTTCAGAAGTCAAGATCAAGAAGGTTTATGATTGTTATTGCTACATAACAATCAAGGTAAGATCTAAACCCTAATTCATATGTTAATTCGATTATTGTATGCTAGATCTAGGGTTTATGAGCTTTGGATGATTATTGCACGTTCATTAGACAAACTATATCAAAAGCTTTAGGGTTTGCATGTACACCATAGGATTGATGTAGTGCTCAAAGCCCATCAGTGGTATCAGAGTCTAGGTTGTTTATTTAATGTATTTGATGCTTTACATGATCGTTCAAGCTGAAGAAAATGAAAAAGTGCTTTCTAGAGGCTGGACTCGCCGAGTCCACTGGTGAACTCGCCGATTTCATGCTTACTCGACGAGTTCAGTGCTGACTCGACGAGTCAAAGGCTCAAATGGAGGGTTTTTCGGGTTTTTGACCTATGTTTCTATGGGATAGTCACCAAAAATGTTTTTATTGATAAAATCCGATTTTTATTGATATTGTGTGATTATCCTAGCCAAAATAGAAGATAATTGTCATTTAATTAGATAATCATTGCCTTATATGATAAACTTGATTTAGTTTAATTATTTGATTTGAATGATCTTGCATGAAATTGAATTAGGTCAAATTTAGATAATTACAAATTATTTGATTACTTGAATTATTTGTAATTTGATCTAGATAGTTTTGAAAAGTTTCAAAACTTTCCCTCAAGTTTTAGAATTTAAATTTTTGATCAAAACTTTAATTTTG
Source organism: Lactuca sativa (assembly GCF_002870075.4). Classification (NCBI taxonomy): domain Eukaryota; kingdom Viridiplantae; phylum Streptophyta; class Magnoliopsida; order Asterales; family Asteraceae; genus Lactuca; species Lactuca sativa. The sequence continues at coordinate 78,081,415 of NC_056631.2, read as the reverse complement.
AAACTTTAAATTCTAAAACCCTAGTTTTTGAAAAAGTTCAAATTACACCCTTATGTTTTTATTAAGTTAATTAAATGTATAATTAAAAGAGAGTTATTAAATCCATAATGATATGGTTTACACTTAATTAAATTAAAAGGTATAATTTATTAAATTAGACCACCTAGTCTTACCGTTAGTAGGCCTCATTCACGAAGCTGGTCTCTAAGGGGTGTTTAAGGAAATTGCCTATAAAATGGCGATTGAATGGGTATCCACTCTTACCCACCGCACTCTTGACTAGTGGAGGGTCATTAGCCGAACAGGTAGGATAGGATACAACCTTCCATTATAAGTATAATGAAATATGAAGTAACTAAACACTTTTATAAATTCCTAAATATTAGTTACTTTAGGAAAAATGTGGAATTGGTGCTATTCCATGAAATTACACTTTGCACCTTATTGAGACGTTAGTGGAGCGTGTGTGGTTAACCGGCACACTAATTTGGGACTGGAAAGATTGGCAAAGGGTGACTTGATATTTGTCATAGATCAATGGAGTGTGTGTGGCTAACCGGCACATTAATTAGGTGATAGTGACATTGAGGGTACCAAGTATATTTGCATCGTTATCCACACCTTGTTTATGATCCTCGACGTCCCAGTCACAAACATAAAGGGCATAATCGAGATTAAACATGCCATTGAAAATTTGATGAATCTCAAAAGATCTAGGAGTTTCAATTCATTTAAAACTTAAACCTTCAATTTTCGTTTTACATGGTGGAAACTAGTAAATCGTCATTTACCTACCTTTAAATGTTCTACAAATTGGATTACGGCATCCATCTTCCAGTTTGTAGGATATTGTGTAGGGTCCTAGCCTTAATATCTCATTTGGGTGTTCTATTAAGGACTCAATCAACTAACTTGAATTTTCTCCCGTTTTATAGATGTCAAAGTCTGACAACTATGGTCTTCCTGAATCCGTTGGAAAAAGTTTTCCACATGAAGATGATGTTCCACGATTGGACTGTGGAAATGGAAATCATACTTCATCTCCTCCACCTCCTCCAATAATTCTCCCTGACCCATGTGTTCGAAGGCTTGAAAAGTTCAAGATCACTCAAGCCCTATTGGCAATAAGACACAAAGATGGAAAGTTTGTGTGCACACGTCTTAAAGATAAAGTCACGCATTGACAGGTTAAGGATGTCGGGTGTCGATGTATCGAGGAAGTGGGTTTCTGACTTGGTTCTTCAATCACTTCCCGAATCATATAGTGAGTTCATTAGAGAGTACTATATGATGGACCTCGATGTGACCCTCATTGATTTGACCTATTTGCTTATTGTTGCTGAAACAATGATGATTTGGTGCACTGGTCAAGCAAATTTGTCTGGTAAATAAATATCCCAACCTTCTATGAGCAATGGCAACAGTGGAATTCCAGAAAAAATTTCTCTGCGCAAGAGAAAGGTTGAGTATGAGATAGTCCCGTGTACCATTCAAGAAGAGTCCATAATGTTTCTACTGCCAACAGAATGGCATTGGTTACGAAGATGCCCTGACTACCTGAGAGATCTAAGAGATGGAAGAGTCAAGGTGTATGAATCTGCTTCAGGTAAAATCCACTATCTAACTCTATTAAGTTCCTAATTAGATATTCTTAATACATGATGTGACAAGATTACATTTTGATGTTTTTGAAGGATCGAATAAAAAGAAAGGAAGCATAAAGGAAGAAGTGAGCTGAGTCTGATCGCGAATAAATGGATTTTTATTTCATGATTCGAAGATCGTATTTTTGAGATGCTGCTTAGAGTTATGATAGATTGCTTAGGAATATATAATAACATAGTTTTCATTTGAATTTGTGTTGTAAGGACAAGTTTTTCGCACCTTTTTTATAAATAAAATAAATTTTGAGTTTTGTCTTATTTATATCTCCTTGCAATGTCATTTGTGAAAATTGATGCTTGTGTGTTTCTATTATAAGCAATATTAAGTGGATGTGATTCTTAGTTATGTTATGGTAATCTCGTAATTTTCTAAGTAAGGAAAGATTCACATCACCCCAAGTTTCAATTGGACAAAAGCTTGGAATCATACGATTTGAGTCATGTGATGTATGGAAATCTTGGTACTTAGAAAATTTAAGACTAATTCCTTGACAAAGAGTCAAGTAAAGGACTAGGAGATCGACTTCACAATGTTGTGTACTGGTCAAGTCCACCATAAATAACAATAAGATTATTCGTCATGATTTACTAAAAGACTAGTAAATGTGATTATGCTTACAAGATTAAGTGTAATTCTGGACCATTGAAAAGTATCAATGAATGGCAAAACGAATAAGAAGAATCAATTAGGCAGAAAGATAAAAGTTTCTCCAATCTAATAAGAAGGGGGAATACTTTTGTATCGTGTTTTATGGTCATCTTAATGATTAAAAGAACCATATTACAATTCATCATTTAAGGACACCTTAGCGCTCTAGTATGGCTAAGAAGAGGAATCAGGAATTGTTGTAGTGGTTAAGTCAATAAGATGAATCATACTTCATTCCAAAATCAAGTCTTAGAATCATACTCCAAGATTGTGACTTGAGTGACATAATCTAAAGTACGAATGTTCTTACACTTGCACATTTTGGTAAGTTGTGATGTCTTGGATTAGACATAGACCAACCAATAGCAATTATGTGTAGGTTTTGTCTTGATAAGGACACACACTAACTCTTGAGTATTTGTTTGTCAAGAAATGTCTCTTGACAAGAGAATCTTATATGTCAAGAGGTCAGTGGGAGTCCTAAAGATATTAAAAAGGATTTTAAGAACTAATCAAGAGTAAACCTATTGCTTTGACTTATTCTTATTTCTGTGCCATTTCTGACAAGTTAGTTGTGCATGTGAGTTCTACGAGTTCTCATTTGACTGTATAAAAGCAAAGCACCTTGATCAGTGAAAGTTCATTGATCAGTGAGGGTGAGCTGCTCAACAACTTGGAAGACATGGTAGGACCTCGTGGGGGATGGAGTACACCGATGAACACATCTACTAAGGGGATTCCTCAGCAATAAATGTCCTTAAGGCAACCATGTGGGGGATGGAGTACACCGGTAAACACATCGTTCACAAACACCTACAGGTTGTGAGCCTGCTAGTGTTCCACTGGACTGTCTAGAAGAGTCTGTGGTCGTCATCCATACTCCGCTGGATGACAGAATCAACAACATCAACAACGAGGCCTCTCATCATTTTATCACACATCACCTATTACATCTACCCATGTTTTACCCCAACATTTTCGTAGATATAAAATACATATACAATTTAAATCATTGAAAATATGTATAAAAACGTTCATCCAGCATAGATAGCAAGTAGTCAGATAATATGCACACATAGCACGTAATTTATATAAAATACTTCATATCTATGTGTAAGCTGAAAGTAACTATGCACTCACCTGAAAGGTGGTGACTCAGCACTCGTACAGCGCTTCGATACTCTCAAAACAATTTTCCTTCGATAAAAACCCAGTATCAATACCATTAGGGTTTAGTCTAACATCAACCGCAACTAATTAATAGTCTAGCTATTATTATTATATAAGCGTTAAATAACACTCAATATAACTCATAATAATAGCCCAAATAATTATTTTAAGGACCTAATAACATTACTATAATTATTTGAAAGCTATATTAAAAATTGTGTAATCGTAGCTCACTTACAGCGGATTTTAAAGAAAACCGAGCTTTGCTCGGAGCAGCGTTTCCGAAACCGAAAGACCCTTTTTCTCAGGACTTCGGGAGCCTCGGGGCTTCCTTAGGGTGCTAGGGGTTTTATCGAGGGTTTAGGAGTGGTTTGGAGCTTTATAGAGAGACAATTTTTAGAGAAAGAATGAGATAATGTGTGAAAAAATTGGAGACCCTCGCCTCCTTTTATAGCCTGCGAGGCCTTGGACTACGCTGGGCGTAATCCTTGGCTACGCGGCGCGTTCCTCGGATAAGGATGTTAGCTCGCACCAGCTGTCTCGCACTCGGACAGGACCAGGATAAGACCGAAGGTATGCGGGGCGTATCGGACCTCGTACACGAGGCGTAATGCGAGGGAGTATGTGGCATGATCCGAAGCGAGGTCTGATCAGTGATGGACGGTTTGGATGTTGCCACGTCACCTTAGTTTCACAATTTTCCTTCTCGACTTTTAAAAATCATAACTTTCGCATACGAGCTCCGTTTTTGATGTTCTTTATATCCATGCGAAGGTGGGAACGTACTCTACAACTTTCGTTTAGAATCCGTCGTCTAATTTTGAATTTATTTTAAAAGTTGTATTATTAACAGGCCGGGACATGATTGGTCCGTTAAAAATTCATAACTTCTTCATCCGACGTCCGTATTCGTCTGTCTCTTTATCGTTACGCTACAATTAACGAGATCTTCGATTCTCGTTTAGGTCGTGTCAGCTAAAAACCACTCGATCTATTATTCGAATTTCGGGTTGTACACTGCTAATCCGAAACTTCGAAAAATCATAACTTCCTCATACGCAGTCAGATTTTGGCGTTCTTTTTATGGACACTCTCGGTTTAACGTATTCTATGACTTTCGTTTATATCGCTAAGGCTAAATCTCGCTCTATCGTAAATTCACTATTTACGCTTCCCGGTATCGTGCCAGTTCCGTCGCAAAACTTCGACGGGTCATAACTTCTTCATTATAACTCGGATTCCGGCATTCTTTATATCCCCGGAATCCTTGTTTCAACCACTACAACTTTATATAAAGATATCGGGCTTATCTCACACTTTAATTTTGACGCTTATTTTTATTCTTTATTAATTATAAATTATAATTAAATAATAAGCACATAAATACACAAAATTCACATAATACTCAAATATTGCATCTTTATTAGTTCAAAAAGAGTTACAATAGTTGACCTAGACTATTACATTGTCAAAAATGCTTAGCCCTGAAACCCGGGCAGTACAATTCTCTCCCCCTTAGGATGATTCCGTCCCGGAATCATGCATCAGCAAACAGATGTGGATAGAGAGTCATCATGTCATCCTCTGTTTCCCAAGTGAGATTCGGCCCATTCGAATGTTTCCATCGGACTAGCACTAAGTCGACCATCTTGGGTCGTAACTTCTTAGTCTTACGGTCAACAATTGCCTCAGGCTCTTCGATCAACCTTTTATTCTCATCCATCCTTAACTCTGAGATCGAGATTACGTCGGGAATTTCTCCCGTGAACTTCCTCAGATAACACACACGGAAGGTGTTATGTATACCATCGAGTTCTTCGGGAAATTCCAGCTTGTAATCTTGGTTCCCAATCTTCTGAAGAACTTTGAATGGTCCAATAAACCTTGGACTTAGCTTTCCTCGTTTCCCGAATCTTATAAGTCCCTTCCATGGTGAGACTTTAAGCAAAACGGAATCCCCAACTTCAAAAGTCATTGGTCGTCTTTTCTTGTCAGCGTAGCTCTTTTGACGATCCTGAGTTGCTAACATCCTTTCCCTAATCACTTTCAACTTCTCAACAGTCTCATGGACTATCTCGGGGCCCATAAACTGCTTCTCTCCGGCTTCAAGCCAACAAGACGGCGTACGAAACTTCTGTCCATACAAGGCTTGATAAGGTGCCATCTTGATGCTCGAGTGGAAACTATTGTTGAAGGAGAATTCTACCAGAGGTATGCTCGTCCCAGTTCCCTTGGAACTCAAGGGTACATGCTCTCAGCATATCTTCCAGTGTCTGAATCGTTCTTTCGCTCTGACCATCAGTTTGCGGATGGTAAGCAGTACTCAAACACAACTTTGTACCCAGCTCCTCTTGTAGACTCCTCCAAAACCTTGACGTGAAACGACTATCATGATCTGATACGATTGTAAGAGGAACACCGTGATGTCTTACAATTTCCTTCACGTAAGCATTTGCGAGCTTATCCATAGACCACTTCTCGTTGGCTGCTATGAAGTGTGCACCCTTGGTGAAACGATCCACGACTACCCAAACCATATCGTGACCGTTCTTCGTCCTGGGCAGTTTAGTCACAAAATCCATGGCGATGTCTTCCCATTTACCCATGGGTATAGGTAAAGGTTCTAAACTCCCATACGGTTTATGATGTTGTTCCTTAACTCTTGCACATGTCACACACTCAGCCACATACTTCGCAACATCGAGTTTCATCGTCGGCCACCAGTAATATGGTTTTTGGTCCATATACATTTTAGTGCAACCGGGATGAATCGAGTACATGGTCTTGTGTGCTTCTTCCATCAAAAGATCCCTTATTCCTCCCGTCTTAGGTACCCAAATCCGATCTTGGAATATCTTTAGTCCTCGACTGTTTGTACCGAAGACTAACGTTCTGCCCAAACGTTCTTCCTTTCAGTTATTCTTCTCTGAAGCTTCTTCTTGTGTTTTCTTGATACTTTCCACAATCGTCAAGACGACTTCAATTCTAAACGCTCTTGGCATTTTCCTTTCAAGGTTGACTTTCCGACTTAGAGCATCAGCGACAATATTTGCTTTACCGGGGTGGTAAAGTATCTCACAGTCGTAGTCCTTGAGTAGTTCTAGCCAACATTGTTGGCTCATGTTCAATTCTTTCTAATTAAAGAGATACTGGAGACTCTTATGATCAGTGAAAAGCTTGCACTTCATGCCATAGAGGTAATGCCTCCATATCTTTAAGGCAAGTACTATCGCTGCCAACTCTAGATCATGAGTGGGTAGTTCTTTTCATGCTCTTTCAATTGTCGAGAGGCATATGCTATCACCTTTTCTCTTTGGGTCAGAACACAACCCAACCCGACTCCAGATGCATCATTGTATACCACGAAGTCTTAAACTCCATCGGGTAGAGAAAGTATCGGTGCTTCACATAACTTCTTCTTTAGCTTCTCGAATGCCTCATCGTGTTGCTCACTCCACGTATATGTCGCTCCTTTGTGGGTCAAAGTTGTCAATGGAGAGGCTATCGAAGAAAATCCTTGGATAAATCGTCGGTAATATCTGGCTAATCCTAGAAAGCTTCGAATCTCCGTGGGACTCTTTGGACGTTCCCACTTCATTACAGCTTCGATTTTTGAAAGGTCAACCATTATCCCTTCTTGGTTAACCACGTGACCCATGAATTGGACTTCTCGTATCCAAAAGTTGCATTTGGAGAACTTAGTGTAAAGCTTCTCCTTATTTAACACTTCCAACACTTCCCGTAGATGCTTGCCATGCTCCTCTTGGCTTTTCGAGTAAATCAGAATGTCGTCGATGAATACTATCACAGATTTATTGAGGAATAGTTTACAAACCCTGTTCATCAAATCCATGAATGCTGCTGGAGCATTAGTTAGTCCAGATGACATAACCAAGAAATCGAAGTGTCCATATCTAGTTCTAAATGTAGTCTTCTCAATATCCTGCTCTCTCACCTTCAGCTGATGATATCCTGACCTAAGATTGATCTTTGAGAAATAGCTCGAACCTTGCAGTTGATCGAATAGGTCATCAATCCTCGGCAACGGGTACTTGTTCTTCACCGTTGCCTTATTCAGCTCTCGTTAGTCTATGCACATCCTCATGCTTCTGTCCTTCTTCTTCACGAATAACACCGGAGCTCCCCAGGGTGATGAACTAGGTCGAATGAAACTGTTGTCCAACAGCTCCTGAAGTTGCGTCATGAGCTCCTTCATCTCCATCAGTGCTAGTCGATATGGTGCTTTTGCTATCAGTGTTGTGCCTGGTAACAAGTCTATTCGAAACTCCACTTGTCTATCAGGTGGTAATCCGGAAAGATCTTCGGGAAAGACTTCCGGATAATCACACACATCACACACAACCGGTATATTCTGCACCTCTTTCTTTTCCTTCTTAGCATCGATTATGGATGCCAAGTATTATGTACATCCTTTGGACAAACATTTCCTGGCTTTCATCAGGGAGATGATTCCAGAATTCACTCTGCGTTTGTCCTCGTACACCATAAATGATTCCTTTCTGGGTGGGTTTACCCTTACTATCTTCTTTCGGCATTAAATCTCAGCATCGTTGGCGCTAAGCCAATCCATACCCAAAATGATGTCGAAACCGTTTAACTCTATGGGTAATAACTCCTCATGGAATTCGTTTCCGTTTAGGTCGATGACTACGTTCTTAATACGATTACTAACAGGTACGAATTTGCCACGGGCAACTTCTATAATCAGGGGATTATCAAGTTTTTCTACAGGCAATGCTAATTTCCCATCAAATTTATGCGACACAAAGGAGTGGTTGGCTTCGGAATCAAATAGTGTATTTGCAGGCAAACCATTTACAAGAAAGGTACCTGAAGCGATGTCTGCTTCCTCCTTTGCAGCCTCGAGCATCATCTGGAAGGCTCTTGCCTTCGGCTTTGGTGGTATGTTGGGTCTTCCTGCCTCCTTCTTCTTCAGGCAATCCTTTGAAATGTGCCCCTCCGCGTTGCACTCATAACAGACCTTCTAAGTGAACGTGCATTCATTGGCATAGTGCCCAGGCTTTCCACACTTGAAACAAGTGACTCCTCCATCACATTTCCCCTGGTGCTTCTTCTTGCATTTGCCGCACCATTTTGCTTCGGTTCCTCCTCCTCTCGAACCAGACTTCGAGAATTTACCCTTTTTATCGGACCTCGAGGATCCGTCAAATTTCCTTTTCTATCCCACCTCCGCTCTCTCCAGACCCTTCTCTCGTATCTGGGTCTCCACATTTTTAGCAGCCCAGATGGCAACTTTCAGAGTGGTATTTTGCTTGACCATTGGACCAAAGTCCGCTGGTAATCCGAGGGTAAATTTGTTAACCTTGGAGAGTTCAGTTGGGACGAGGTGAGGAACAAGCTTCATTTTCTCAGTAAAGCTTGCAGCGTATTCAGTAACGCTCATTCTTCCCTTCTTTAGATTCTGGAATTCGTTGTTGATCTCCAGAAGATCCTGCTCAGAGCAATATTGCATCTTCAACTGCACCAGAAAATCCTCCCACGACATCTTGCTTGCTTCACCTTTGGGCATTGAATCAGCTAGTAGCTTCCACCAACTTAGTACTCCATATTTCAAAAGAGGAACCGCGAGAGCGGTCTTCTGCCTGTTGCTACACTCGCAACTTTCAAACATCGTCTCCATCTCGGAGATCCAGTTCATGACTTCCACTGGCGTCGGGATTCCGGATAGACTCGGTGGTTTGGATTCCATGAAATCCTTGTATTTGCATCCACGTCCGTCATTTCCTCCATCCTGGTGGTTTTGCCTAACTATCGGTGGGTTGGCTTGACCAACAGTCCCACTATAGTTTCCTCCTTCTGACTGCCCATCATTCACTTTGGGCTGTTCAATTGGTACCGTAAGTTCTTCTCAGTTATGTTGAATTAAACGCCTTGTTTCCTCCATTTGGTGATCCAACATCATCTAGATCATCGCTTGCACTCCGTCCATCGTCATTGGCTCAGGTGCCACTTCTTCGACAACAGGTATTTGTTGTATTACTGGAGGTTGAGGGGGTTGGTTCCTATTTCCATTTGCGTTTACGTTTCCGCTATGGGTCCTTGACATCTTGATCTATACACCAAATAAGGTGAATTTAGATCTTTATTTAGGATAGACGTTTAAATCATCATTATCTCTCTGAAACAGCTAGTTCTAATATCGTAGTAGTACGTTTAGAATCCTAAACACATAAGGTTTCCAGATCCGGTCGGCAACAGACCATAGACCCGAACAAATAAAATCATGTCAGGCACAAAGCATTTAGCACATAAAAGCATTTTAGGCATAATTCCTAAAATAAACTGGTGCTCACACCTCACAATCATCGCTTAACATTCTAAGTTTAAGTCTAGAAATCCTACAAATTCCTAGTTCGCTTAAACTAATGCTCTGATACCAACTGTGACATCCCCATTTTTACGGCCAGAAAAGACCGATTTTGTTTATGCTTTGTTTGAAAATCAGAGTAACATTTAAAATAAAAGTTTTGCGGAATTTGTCCCAAAACAAAATAAGATAAAGATTTATCAAAAGCATTTCCAAAGAAATGTATTTCATTAAAAGACTTGGGATGTCATGTTCTTTACAAATCAAAAGCATAAACAGTACAATATAAGCCTTACTACATTATTTCATATCTACATGCCTATATCCGTAATCCCTCATCCAAAACATCACATCGATGCTCATGCGCCACTACCTGTAATACAAGAAACTGAGTGGGTCAGGCTTGGGAGCCTGGTGAGCAGATAGGGTTTTCAACCCACAATAAATAACTTTATTAATTTCATCAATCAATAATAACCTAATTACCCGTTCCCGTTATCCTCACTTTACGTCCCTAAACACCTATCATAAAGGACCTAGCCTAAGGATCATCATCGGGATGGACACTACTACTAAGGGGATTCCTCAGCAATAAATGTCCTTAAGGCAACCATGTGGGGGATGGAGTACACCGGTGAACACATCGTTCACAAACACCTGCAGGTTGCGAGCCTGCTAGTGTTCCACTGGACTGTCTAGAAGAGTCAGTGGTCGTCATCCATACTTCGCTGGATGACAGAATCAACAACATCAACAACGACGCCTCTCATCATTTTATCACACATCACCTATTATATCTACCCATGTTTTACCCCCAACATTTTCGTAGATATAAAATACATATACAATTTAAATCATTGAAAACATGTATAAAAACATTCATCCAACATAGATAGCAAGTATTCAGATAATATGCACACATAGCACGTAATTTATATAAAATACTTCATATCTATGTGTAAGCTGAAAGTAACTATGCACTCACCTGAAAGGTGGTGACTCAGCACTCGTACAATGCTTCGATACTCTCAAAACAATTTTCCTTCGATAAAAACCCAGTATCAATACCATTAGGGTTTAGTCTAACGTCAACCACAACTAATTAATAGTCTAGCTATTATTATTATATAAGCGTTAAATAACACTCAATATAACTCATAATAATAGCCCAAATAATTATTTTAAGGACCTAATAACATTACTATAATTATTTGAAAGCTATATTAAAAATTGCGTAATCGTAGCTCACTTACAGCGGATTTTAAAGAAAACCAAGCTTTGCTCGGAGCAGCGTTTCCGAAACCGAAAGACCCTTTTTCTCGGGACTCTGGGAGCCTCGGGGCTTCCTTAGGGTGCTAGGGGTTTTATCTAGGGTTTAGGAGTGGTTTGGAGCTTTAGAGAGAGACAGATTTTAGAGAGAGAATGAGATAATGTGTGAAAAATCTGGAGACCCTCGCCCCCTTTTGGGCGTTCTTTTTATGGACACTCTCGGTTTAACGCATTCTACGACTTTCGTTTAGATCGCTAAGGCTAAATCTCGCTCTATCGTAAATTCACTATTTACGCTTCCCGGTATCGTGCCGGTTCCGTCGCGAAACTTCGACGGGTCCTAACTTCTTCATTATAACGCGGATTTCGGCGTTCTTTATATCCCCAGAATCCTTGTTTCAACCACTACAACTTTATATAAAGATATCTGGCTTATCTCACACTTTAATTTTGACGCTTATTTTTATTCTTTATTAGTTATACATTTATAATTAAATAATAAGCACATAAATACACATAATTCACATAATACTCAAATATTGCATCTTTATTACTTCAAAAAGAGTTACAATAGTTGACCTAGACTATTACATTGTCAAAAATGCTTAGCCCCGAAACCCGGGCATTACATTACGACATTCCTCTTCATAGTTCGAATTATGAGCAATGGCAAAAGGGTCTAAACATTTTGGACTTATTGTTATAAGCTCTAGAATTGTTTAGACACACATATGAGTTATCTTAGGAAAGGTGTATGAGTTTGAGAAGCTTAGATAAAGGCTTATCGAAGCATCTCGATTCATAAATATGAACTTTTGGAAGTCAATAAGTATTAACTTCTAGAAGTCCAGTTGCTTTCTGAATACGTGTCAACGCTAGTGGGAGCATAAATGTTATGCTGGTAAGGAAATAATTATCATGTTAACGGGAGCATGATTATTATAAGTATTGCAAGTTGGCAATATTAATTATAGAAAACAAAAGGTTCAATTTGCAAAGTTGCAGGGGTTGAAAAGTTGTTTTGCTATAATTAAGGGAGAGAATATTATACATCATTTCAATTCTAAAAGCTTAGATTGAGTTTTTAATCTAATTTAGTCATATAAAAACTAAGATTGTGTTCTCAAAATCGATTATGATTACGACATCCCTCTTCATAGTTCGAATAGTGAGAACATGGCAAATAGAGATATTATAGCAAAAGACTGGTCAGGTATCACGTCTTTATGTAAGACATTATGAATCGTATCCCATATGCTTCGGGTATAGGATCGATTGTATATACTATAATATTCACGTATTCTAATATTTTTTTAAATGCCTAGGGCATTAAGAGGGAAAAGGATTGGAACCAGATATGACTAAAAGTGGTTAATCAACTGTCAAGAGGACAATCTAAGGTTCGCTGAGGATTGGTCGCTAGTGAGTAGTTGGAAGTATAGTAATGGAAGGACCATACGGACATTATTATAAATGGATATAATTCTATTAATAATGAGTTGTCATGTGGCAAATATGGAAATGTTTCCATATGTTGGAGTTGGATATTAATAATCTATGTTAGAAACTTTTATGCAAGAAGGATGTTCAAAGGAATGTACTTTGAATGTGAGACTTCATATCTATGTAATTGTCTTGCAATAATCTCCAATAGATGACTTTGTAATTTCATTGGCAAAAGTCTTTGTGACTTTGGTGTTGTGACATTACAAAAGGATCATTGCATAAAATGTTAGAATCTAGCATATACTAATAGTGGCAAGAATTTGGTATTCTTACACTTGAGGTAAGGATTTGGAATTGTGAAATGACTATCATTGGAAATGTGTTCAATTGAGTTATTTCACAAAGTAAGTACCATAGATAAACATAGTGTGCATGCTTGGAGAATGGGACAATTGTTGTTATAATTCAAGTAATAAGTTGATTATCCGAAACATTATACAATGAATAATGAGTAATCAATATGGTGACTAAATAAAAGACGTTTTATTTATACTCACAAGTTTGGGGCCATATAGGATTAAGTGTTATTCTTGTGTTTCACTTTGCATGTTTTGACTTCCAGAATAACTAGATTATTCAAACCTTCCACAATCGATCATACTTTGGGAGTAGGTATGAATGAAGATTGTCATGAATCTATCTTTAGATTGTCTAAAGTGTTTAGACATAGCACAAGTTTGTTGCAGAGTTCATGAGTGCTCCTATAAGATTAGAGTATTGGATTAAACCCATGCTCACTTGAATCATATCATGGATTTTATCACGAGTCATTAGTGAGACGATGATATCTTATATTCTTGAAACGGAGATGTGTGAGTTGTATCTTGTAAGTCGGTTGCACATTGATAATATGTAAACGCACCAATAACTTGGTGTTATAAAACATATTGTTATGTGTGATTTGGTGAGTGAGTACAAGCGAGCATTTGATTCGAAGTTTATCCATTCCTTTTACCCAAAGTTGGATAAAAGCGATATCTATGGGCCCCTTGATGATTTAGTGATGACACCTAAGCGCTTGGGCAAGCCTGGACTAAGTTGATGTGTTAAATTGTAGTCTATTGTTAGTCGTCATAAATCGTAAATTTGGAAACAACACATAGACTGAGAGAATGATTATAATCCATGCCTCATGTCTATATAATATCCAAAATTGAGGAATATATGATCCCTTATCTAAGGGACGCGTATCTGATAAGATCAGAGTTGACAATGGCTTTTGAAAGCTACGATTGTTGATCAGGTTCTGAATTCATACACATAATAGTTATTAGACTTATCCAAGTGGGAGACTGTTGGATTAGTGTGTAAGTACATAACTATTTTAGTGTGTACTTGACCTTATTGTGAGCATGGTCCTTTTGGGTTGCCTTCACCATAGCAACTGATAGGATGAATTTAGGAGAAAGAGGATTAATTATAATTTATTAATATATTATAAGAACAATATATTAAGAGAGAAATCATATTGTTTAATTAATATTAGTTAAGAACTAATTTTGTGGCTAAAAGAGATTAATTAAATAAAGGGGATTGATATTGTAATTATAAGATAGTTAGAAAATTGGGCTTATGATCCATAAGATGGCAATGGACGAATTCTATAAGGGAGTCCATATAGAAATTGTCTAAGAGCCTTCTGGAAGGTCTTTGGGCTGCTTAAGGCTTAAGCAGCTCAATTAGGGTTTCCTAGTTGATAACCCTAGAAGCCTAAGTATAAAAGGAACCCTTAGGCCTCTAAAAACATGGATAACCTTATAAGAGAAACCCTAGGACGTTTTGGTGCCTTCTCCCTCTATCCTTGTTCATCTTGTTGCTCATGGTGTTTGTAACTCCAATAGAGGTGCAATATTTGAGGTACTAAGCTTTCAGAAGTCAAGATCAAGAAGGTTTATGATTGTTATTGCTACATAACAATCAAGGTAAGATCTAAACCCTAATTCATATGTTAATTCGATTATTGTATGCTAGATCTAGGGTTTATGAGCTTTGGATGATTATTGCATGTTCATTAGACAAACTAGATCCAAAGCTTTAGGGTTTGCATGTACACCATAGGATTGATGTAGTGCTCAAAACCCATCATCCAAGTCGTTATACTGATTGATCTACTTACGAGGATGACGTGTAGGCTGGATTTAGTGAGGTTATTAAAGTAGGATTTCCATACAGTATCCTTTGTATACCAAACAGACCCTACATTCGATATGATCCTACCTATTTTCCCTTATCAGCTATAGATCAGTAGACTTTGAATAATAAATGTTTGTAAGACCTATATTATTTTTGTTTATGCTTATGTATTGTATTGACGATGATATACAACCGTTTTTAATATAATTAAAATACCTTTATTCTGAAATGCTTTGATAATATTTTTATCATATTTTTTGGAACAAATTCCGTAATATTATTCTTCAAAATGATACTCTGATTTTAAATAAAGCATAAATAAATCGGTCTTTTCTAGTCGTGAAATTGGGGATGTCACAGTTGGTATCATAGCATTAGTTTAGGTGAACTAGAAATTTGTAGGATTTTTAGACTTAAACTTAGAATGTTAAGTGATGATTGTAAGATGAGTGTCTGATATATTTAGGAAGTATGCCTGAATAGACATGAGCACTAGCTTATTTTAGGAACGATGCCTAAATTGATTTTATGTGCTAAATGATTTATGCTATATCTATATGATGCCTTATATGCTTTAGTATGATCAGATCTATGGTCTATTTTCGACCGAATCTGGAAATTTCATGTGTTCAGATTTCTAAATGTTTAATTACGCTATTAGAACCGACATGTAACTTTTCAAAGTGATAAGGAGGTTTATTTGTCTATCGTAAATAAAGCTTTACCTATATTAATATTCTCGTCTTGAACTTCGACTTGGTGCCTACTGAACATTATGCATCGTGTTCTACCACTACCTCTACATGTTATTATTTTTCTTTAATTCAGACCTGCAACTCAAGAAATATAAAAGAGATTGGTTATTATTGCTTTTTTTTCTTGATTGTCTTCATTCTCAAAGAATGTTATTTATGTTCCTTCCATTATGACATATATCATGTGCAATAAGTACACGGGTGAAAGAAACAATACCATTCTTTAAGCATATACCAAATATATTTGTAAGAATAAATGGATAAAAACCTTAACATAGTCAACTTATGATTTGAAAAAAAAATAGATACAACAAATTAACATATACATTCTATAACAATAAGTAGATTAAAAAACAATTTCATTTTTTAACAGATAAAAGATGTGCATTCTATTTGTATATGTGGATTAAACTAATAATTATATTCTTTAAGAATATAGGATGTTCGTTCTCATTTTTCCTTATTTTTACCAAACAATAAGAGTTACATCTACATAATGTGTAAACAATATGAAGAAAATTACTTTGACCAATGTAACCACAAACATTCTTAAATAATGTCTTCTATAACCAATTTTATTTTTCTATAACTTGTTATTAAAAGAAGCATATGAATAGGAAAAGCTTTAGATATTCAATATTCTATAGTAAAAACGATGTAGATAAATAGTTAAATTCTTTAAGAATATATAGTGTGTATTCTCATTTATTCTTTACTTTTATACTAAAATTAGTTTGACATCTTCATAATTCTTAAAGAAAATGACAAAACTTACAACACATTATTCACATACATTTTTGAAGAATATATCTTGTACGGTGACTTTATCTTTTACAAAACTTGTTCTTCACAAAAAAGAAAAAAAAACATAAACAAAAACAAAAAACAAAGAACAAAAAAAAATCATATAAACCCAAACAACACAACATTGAAAAGAAATATTACTTATGTTATCAATCAAACTAATTTGATTGTGTATGTGAACCGGTTGCTAACAAAACATCACATAATTTTCAAAACAAAAAAAAAAATCAAATTCTTCAAGAATGAGTTTATATTCTTCAAGAATACATTATTCTAATAAAAATATATGAACAACAAAAACCTTAATCGATTAAATCAAAAGTAATGACAACAACGATTCATATCCTTCAAATATAGTCAACAAATACACGAATCACTCAGAAATAACAAAAACCTTAATCAATTACATAACTTATACAGTTCCATATTTCAAGAATATATAAAAATCAAATGTATTGGAGGACTATTCTATGTGTATAGGTATCATGATTCTTGGCTGGCTAATCATATCTTGACAATAACATAACACCTTTTCCGAAAAATTTGGATGATAGATAATGTATTCAAAAATAAAAAATTAGGAGTATACCCAAATTAATCGTCTATTCCTAAATTAAATTACTTCAAATGACATAATTAATAATTACCATATGCACAATTTTATCACTCAATCGATTAGATAATATATTAAAAATTAATTAATTCAACCCCCATTCTTAGCCTTTAGATTTTCCTAATTAACCAGCTAATACTAAGTCATGCACTCACACAATAATTAGGTTTTACATTTAATCTTAACCTTATATATATATATATATATATATATATATATATATATATATATATATATAGAGAGAGAGAGAGAGAGAGAGAGAGAAATGTAGGTTCAAATGTTTCTCACATTTATTGTGTACTACAATGCACCAATAATAATTTAGTAAAAATTAAATTATTATTTAATCAAATAAAGATAAATATTAAATTATTTCCATAATTATATATATATATATATATATATAATATGATATCTATAATTATAATTATATATATATATATATATATATTAATGTCAGCAATAATATCTATAATTATAATTTTTTTTATGGAAACTAATTAAATTTGTCATTAGTATCAGCAATAATATTCTTTCAGAATGAATTCGTATCAAGAAGAATGAGATTGTATTCTAGCCGAATGAGAGTGTATTCTAGTTGAGTAATCATATATGATTATACATATATCTTTGTTCACAAATTGAGTAATCATATATGATTATGACATTTGGTAGCAGAAGAGGTGGTGATGGCAGAGGTGACGGTTGTATAAGTGACGAAGATGACAGTAGCGGGGTCGAATGGTATCAGAGGTGGTGGTAGTGGTGACGATAGTGGCGGTTGTGGTGATGGGGATGGTGGCAGAGGAAAAAGGATCGGACAGTGCTATATAATCATTTATGATATCTTGAAAACATTGGATTTTTTTAAAAAACTATCCAAAAGTGATAAAAAAATGAGATTAATAAACTTAGTTTACCTTTTGTGATAGAAATATTATTATTCATATATTTTAATAACCAATTTATAATCAATTTTGTTTTTAAATTATATTCAAAATTTATAAGCCTATACATAATCTATAAATATATTTTATCATATTATATTAATCCCAGGTAGCACACGAACATATATTTTCATATATTTAATTATTGATTGACTATTTTTTAAAAATATTATTTTATTTCTCATAATAACTCATTTTATTATTAACTAGTTGTGAGACTTATGTATTATATGTGTTTAATCTTTTTAAAAAAAAATAAATATAAAAATCAAAATATTCGAGAACTCTGAATTTATAAGAAAATAAAAAAAATAATGCATTATTATAATGAAAATATTTTTTATCTTTTAAATTTAAACAAATAATTTAAATATATAAACAAAAGAAACTAATGAGTTTTTAATTTTGAGAATTTTGAAATTAAAAGGTATGTTGATTAATGAAATTGATATTTATTTATTACTAAATTTATTGCAATTATTACATTAAAATATTATGTGGAATTTAATAAAATAGAAAAACTAATAAAATGACATGTGGAAAAAAAATTAATTCGGAATAACCACAATAACATTTGGCAAATTAAATGAGAGTGTGACAAGTGGCGAAAGAACATTCATTTATTAGAGTAGATTACGAGTAGTTTTCTAATTTAATTTTTATATTAACAAATTATATATATATATATATACACACACACACACACACACACACACACACACACATATATATATATATATATATATATATATATATATATATATATATATATATATATATATATAACGACAAAATTTTATAAAACTAGCAAAAAGCTAGAAAAGAAACATTAGATTAAAATTGTAGCAGAAATAGGATTATGAAGCCAAGAACTCCAGTTAATCTTGGCTTTATTGTATTTATTAGAAATCCAAAAAATATCCTATAAACAACATCATCAAAAAACAAGGATTTCCTAGGGGTAGTTGCTCCAAAGATCGAAGAATTTTTGAAATTCCAAATACACCAAAAGGAAATCAAAAACCACTACATCAAAGTCGTATCGTTTACCGACTCATGAGGAGATAGAACATGACCACGAGATAAGGGACTCGACAAAGAGCTGAAGAAGAATCTGAAGACCCCACCTGATAGAAATATAAGACCAAAGAGCAATCAACTCGGTACAACCTGCAAAGATATAGTTAATTGTCTCCACACTATTCAAGCAAATGAGACAAGTAATCAAGTCCACTATAATACCCCTATGAGATAAGCGCTCGCTAGTAGGGATGCTAAGAAGCCTAATCATCCATATAAGAATATTGATCTTAATGGGAATCCAATTGTTCCACCGGGTCTCAGGACATCCTGAGACAAACATAATACCATCCATATATCTCCGTGCAAAAGAAACAAATAGAGTATATGAAGTGTCGATAATCCAACCCAATCTATCAGGGATAGACTGGAGCTGGAAAACCTGCAAAAATAGAAGCAAATCATCCCACTGCTCCTGCTCAACTCCTCATCTAGGAAAACATCTAAGGGTATTAGGCTTCCAATCCATAGCCAACTGATCATTGACAGAAACATGTATATAGATATCCAGAGCATATACTCTAGGAAAAATGGAGTGCAAAGGATCGTCACCCATCCAAACATCTTGCTAGAAGGACATAGAAATCCCATCACCAACCCTGATAGGACACAAAGACTGTAGGTTAATGCCTCTCTCTCTCATCTGTTTGAGCATACGAAAGACCCCATACCAAGGACATTGCCCTACTCTTGGAGGAATCAGAGAACTGCACCCACAATCAGAACCATACACATATTTAATAACACGAACCCATAAAAGATGGGTTGTAATAAAGTCTCCACCACCAAAGAAATATTATAACTCTATTAAAAGAGAACAATCTCCCGATTCCCAAACCTCCTTAATTGTAAGGGTCGAAACATTTATAGTGAGGTATCGAAATGGTATGAGTTTGTAAGGAGTCGAAATCCAAATGATTTCGACTCTCTATGTATTTGCAAGGCACTGTTTGTATTCGAAGCTAGAATGTTTAGTCCTTGTATTTTTTGTTGAGTCTGTTATACCCTATAAATATGGTAAGTACTAAAGTAGAGGGTAACTCTTGTGTTCTTCAGATTGTAAAACATTCTCGATACTTTGTACTTTCTTCAGACTAAATACAAGCTAACCAAATTATATATACATCTTGTGTTCTTAACTATTTTTCTTGAATTGATTGTGTTTGTAATCAAACCTATCACACATCAATTGGTATCATAGTAGGTTTCATCCAATCGATTAAAGTTTTCTCGTGTTTTTCATATTTTTTGAATAGATATTTCCGATTAAAAAACTTCCACAATTTGATTCAGAAAACTTGATTCAATCGGTTGTTGTGAATTGATTATGCACTATGTGTGTTAGATTAATTGATCTCTAGTCAATCTTTGTTTGATTACCTTCTTAAGTCTCATTTCAGATCCAAAAATCCTTTTTCTTCAAAAATTCGTACAACAATGGAAAACTTCAATCTAAACACAATGACGAACTTCTCTCACTTGCTCGAATCATCAACTAAGATTCCGATGTTGATTACCAAGTACTACGAATAGTGGTCTGATAGGACGGAAGACTATCTCAATGGATTTGATGAAGATCTAATGAGATGTATCAACCGTGTAGAATTCAATTAGAGGATGTTAACCAACATTGGTACAACTGCTACAGGTGAAGACATGACCACTCAAGGGAAGAAGATGAAGACGAATAGCAAGAAATGTTTACATGAACTACGTGGTGCTCTTCTACCAGTAGTTTACAATTACGTCCGAAGTTGTAAAACTGCAAAGGAGATTTGGGACACCTTGAAAGAGAAGCACCAAGAAAATGAGAAAACTAAGAAAAGTTATGTGGAGCAGTTTTTGCTTGAATTGGATAAGTTCAAGCAAAAGGACAACGAATCAATCGAGTCGTACTATGATCGATTGAACGAACTGATAATCAGATGTTCTAGATACGGAGTAACTCGTTCGTCCATGGAGTTCAATCTCACTTTTCTGATAGGATTGAGAAAGGAGTGGAGAAACATTAGCTTCATGATCAAAACTCAAGAGAGTTTTGATGGTTATTCGTTGGCAAATTTGTATAATGTTCTAGAAGCTCATGAAAGTGAGATAAATGAAATTGTTGAAGAAGGAAAGTTAACTTTAAGAGGACCATTGGCGCTGATGTCGAAAGTGACTGCCAAGGAATCTAAAGTCGAACCTACTGAAGAAGTTAATCTTGAGGAAAAAGGTTTTCTGTTTAATTATAATGATGAAGCTGTGGATTACTACTCAACCAACAAAGTGAAGAAATTCTTTAAGAAACCTTTCAATCCGAAGTTCGAGAATTGTAATGGTTTTAAGGGAAACAATTCGATTGGAAAGAACGTGAAGGTTGAGTCGAAAGAGGAAAAGAAAGAAGTAAAGAACTTGGTTGAGAAGAAGAAGTTGAAGCTAAAAGGAGAATTTGGCTACAATTGTAACTATTGCAATGGGTCGAACCATCTCGCGAAGGACTACATGCTTAGGAAGAAGGAAGAAAATAAGGAGAAATTCAAGGTTGAAACGCTGAAAAGATTGAGGAAATTCATGCTCGAATAAAGGGAATTTATTTGATAGCCAAAGGAGGTGATGAGGAAGAGGGAACTTATCATATATGGTCATCTGGTTCAGATGACGATGAGATGCGAAATCCGAATCACGGAGCCATGTACACAATGTTGGAAGAAGATGACGAGGAGAAAGTGAATGTGGAAGAGATGAGTGAAAAAGAAATAAATGGACGGTGTTTCATGTCCACTAAATCAACAAAATCACAAATGACGGCCAAAGTACGTGATATTATTAACTCATTTAAAATTCCTTCATCTTCTTATAATGATGTTTAGCTAAATTTGATAATACTTGTGCTTATATTAATGCCATATTAATCTCCATGAGTAATGATGCAGAACTGTCCAAGTCCCATTACTATGATGCCAAAAACAAATTAGAGGAAAAAGTATGGTGTAGTAGAAGCTTTAGATTTAAGAATAAGTAATTTGTTAGTTGTTAGGGATTAGATTCGAATGGACAACATCATGCTTGTTAAACAACACAACATTTACTGTAATTCTGTAAAAAAAGGTTGTATGCTAAAATTATTGAATTGCATCACTCAACTAAAATTTGTAGTGAACAGCATTGTAAACTTCTTCCTTTTCTTGCTTATAAAAGAGAACAGATAGATGAAATTGCGTATGATTGTGAAGGTAAGATCGCAGACTTTGACAAAATTCCAAATGATTCATATGCGTATAGAATTGTAAATATTAGTGAACATTTAAATACTGATGATCTTGTGCATATTGTGAATGAAACTTTAACTAAAAACGAACAAGTCAAGATTTTGAACATGACTAAGAAGTCGAAACTAGATTCTCAACAAAATTTCGATGATATCAAAGATGATTTTGATAATATCAGTGAAATTGAGGCTGAGGAGAGTGTCGATTGCTAACGATTGTCTGTTATTAATGTCAATTCTATGGCTAAAGGCAAAGAAAAATGTCATGATTCAATGTCGAAATTAAACAACAATCGACCTTCTACATCCAAAGTTTGTGATCCTCTTGATCATGTTGTGGTTGAAGACTATGTGAGTGATGAGGATGACATTTCGAATGAGAAACCTATTCATAGAATTGTAGTCGAAAAAGTATTCAAGGAATTAAAGTATACAAAGGTGTTGAAAGATAAAGGAAAACAGTATCTGGTATCAAATTCAGTGGCCTATCCAACATTCAAGGATACATATAAAGTTGTGTTTCCTAATCAAGTCTTTGTCACCACAGGAAATGGTGATAAGGTGGATCCAGAATTGACAAAACTGGTCGAGAGAAGGTTTTTATTCGAATCAAAACATTGTCGAAAATGGTTTGAACAAAAACTCAACAACTTTTCAACAACAAAAACCAAGATGTATTTGGGCTGTGCAAACTGAAAAATCAATTGTTGGTAATAAAAACAAAGAAAAAGGAGTTAACCCTTTACTCAATGTTTCAAAACTTCAAAAGGTGAAAACTTAATTCTTCAAAGGAAATGTAGAAACATTGGCTTATGAGGAAGGAGTTTCGAATTCAAAAGCACAAAACAAAGCTTATTGGAAAATTTTAAAAGCTTTTCATAAACAAAAGGTTTTTAAGCAAAAAATTTATGAGAACATTCATACATTTTCTTAAAATAAAACGACATTTCAAAACAAACCGTCTCAAAAGTAAAGTGGTTTTCAAAAGAGTCGAACCAATGTTCAAAATCAAGTTCGACAACATATTTTAAAAAATCATGGAAATGGAAGCTATGTTCAAAATCACAATCAAAGAAAATTTGGTCAAAATTATGGAAATGGGCGTTTTGTTCAAAACAATGAACAAAGGAATTTTGTTCAAAATAATGGACGAATGAATTTTAGTCCAACTCCTGCTCAAAGAAGTTTTGATCAAAATCTAAAAGTTTTTCAACAAAATGGTGTTGGTTATCGAAATCAATACCAAAATCGTTTCAAAATCAATCAAAAAGGTCATTTCCAAAATGGGAATTTGAAAAATTGGAAGTTAAAGGAAAGCAAAGTGAACCTTTCAAGCCTAAAAATCCATATTTTCCAAATCCTGATCCGAAACAGATGTAAGCATCATTTGAAAAAAGGGAGAAGTGATGTAAGGAACATCAATCATTGGCTTGAAGGAAAAGGAAAACAATATCAGTCAGGAAAGTATTCTCAAGAGCAAATTCAATATGTTTACAAGATGTATTTGAATGATTCGATAAGTGGAAGTACTCCGTCTCAAGAATCTACTCCTGCAGTGCAAAAGTGGAAAGAAACTTCAAAAAAAAAGTTGAGGGATTTCAGAAAAAGAATGAAATAGTGAAAGTCAATGTTGACCTTTTCTCATTGAATGATTACGTTTTGATGCCTAAAGCCAATGAAACTGACTTAATTGATAGTTTCAAGTCAAAATTTCGTAGTTGGATTATAGGTTCTTCGTTGCATACTGTGTTTCAAGCTAATGTTCAAGGACCCAAAAGGTCTTGGGGACCTAAATTTTTCTAATTGATCGCGGGTTCTTTGTGACGAGCAATATGATGAAAACTAGTATATTGATAGTGGATGCTCGCTTCACATGACTGGAAGGAAAGAGAATTTACATGATTTTGAAAGCTGGCCAATGTTGGAGTTGTAAAGTTTGGCAACAACAAGTGTAAAGTCAAAGGATACAGAAAAGTAATGAATGGGAAATTCACGGTGAATCGAGTTGCATATGTTAAAGGCTTAAAGCATAATTTGATTAGTGTTTTGTAACTTGTTGTTGGAACTGGAAATCAGGTTATCTTTGATGAGGAAGGAAGTATTATTTCCAACAAGCAAACGAAGGAAATTCTACTAAAGTCAAAACGAAAGGGAGATAGAATAACAACATACCAATAACCTAATACTTTATATGAGAAGGTAGGTGAAGGGAGGCTGGAGGAACAATAACAGGAACCACAAGGTTGTTGCAAGGGAAGGCAACAACGTCGTCAGTAGAGAGGGAGGATAGCGGGAATACGGTGGCAGAAGACAGCAGGAAGACGAAGTCCACTTATAATGGGTTCATATGCTATACACGAATATAAAAAAGGAGTAACAAATACATTTAACATATATTATTAATTACAAAATTTATAGTTTACCATCGCTTATAGTTGTGATTGCTTATTTAACTCAATAACAATTTTTTTATTAGCTATGTGGTGATAATTTTTTTATTAGCTTATATATGTTAAAAATTGTAAGTTTATAAAAGTTTTTTTTTAATGTATGGATTATCTTATAGTCATTTTATAGTTATTTTACGTAAATAAGTCATAAGAACTTTTAAAAAACATTGAGCATGTGACTTTTAAAAACCATTTTTGTAGGTTTTGAAAAACTACTTATAAAAGCATTTACTAATTGTTAAACACTTTTTTTAACTTATTAATTTTGTATAAACTAATAAGCTAATAATTTGTTTATGACGGTGGTTTTAGTTTTTTGTATGCTTGATCAATATGATTTCATTTTGCTTCCAAATTAATATGACATTACTCTTTTACCCTTGATCCAATTTTTTATTAATTTTTATTTCTTTTTAATTTTAAAATAATATTTTATTTATTAAAAAAAATAATCTGACTTCGCCCTAACCTTAAAATCCATCACCACCTTTCTCATTATTTCTAAACTAGGCGAATGCACGCGCGTTGCGCAGAAACACATGTATAGTTGAAATCTTTACAAATATATGTTTTTTAAATATAACAATAACGTTGTTGTTAAATTTGATATAATAATTCGTATACTAAGTCGATATAATATATTGATTATTATGAAATATATAATAATATATGCATCTATTAAAATTGCATAATCTCAATCGTTTGTATGACCTCTATCCACGGGTTACTCATGTATAAAATTAAATATAATATATCGTTTAATGTTATTTATAGTTGTTGTTATTGTTGATTACTTTTTTTAAAAATTTATTTGTTTAACGTTTTAATTTCTATCATTGTAATTATTTAAAATATCAAACTTTGTTTTTTTGAGTTTAAAGGTAACAATCTAATCATTTATTTAGAGTTATTTTTAACTATTATTATTGTAAGTTATTTTAAGCTATTTATTTTAAAACTTTTAACTATTATAAAAATATCCTTAGGAAATATTTTAGTTAAACTGAAATTACAATTTAGTTTTTACATTTACCACTACAATTTATCACTTTTAACTATTCACAAAATATCTTTGAGTTGTTTAAGTTAAACTAAAATTTATATTTAAGTTGACAATATAATGTTATATTCAAATTAATAATTTAAATATTTTATACAAATTGTTTCAAAATTGTATCTTTAAAATGATAATGGCTAACATCCAACAATATATTAAAACTAATAAATTAAGTATAACATGTTAAAAGTTAAAATACATAGCTTTATAAGTAGAAGTAAAGATATTATTTTAATATTGAAATTTAGTTTATTTATGATTACACTTTAGGTTTGATATTTATTTAACCTTATTAACCAACTTATAATCATTATTAGAAAGACACTACAATTAATCACTTTTAACTATTTACAAAATATTCTTTGGGTTGTTTAAGTTAAACAAAAATTTAGATTTAAGTTAACCCTCTGATGATATATTCAAATTAACAATTTAAATATTTTATACAAATTGTTCCAAAATGGTATCTTTAAAATGATAATGGTTTACATCCAACAATATATTAAAACTAATAAATTAAGTATAATATGTTAAAAGTTAAAAAACATAATTTTATAAGTAGAAGTAAAGATATTATTTTAATATTGAAATTTAGTTTATATATTATTACACTTTAGGTTTGGTATTTATTTAACCTTATTAACCAACTTATAAATATTATTAGAAAGAAATTGAAAACTCATGGGAGTTTCAAATGAATGTGGTGATATGAAATATGCATGAGAGTTTCAAATGACTGTGGTGAAAGGAAAAATGTTTCATTTATAATATAGTATGATTTGATGATATGATATGATGATATGATATGATATGATAACTAAATAACCAACCACCACCTTCCATCGTCACCACTACCACTGCCACACAAGTTCAACTTGCATTGCTACCACTACCACCTTCAATTTATGATGCTACCACCACATTTACCTTAAGTCACCACCATTACCTTCAACTTGAACCACCACCAATTTAATCACCGCCACCACCACCACCTTCACCATCAGTGTGAATATACAAATCTGACACTTTCCACATTGCTAAACATCAGATGCCTCCTCAGACTTCATAACCTCCTTTATCGCCATCTTCATCTTCCAAAACCATCGATGTTGTCCTACATATATATATATATATATATATATATATATCTTCCGTTACACTCATACACTTCATATGTTTCCTCATCTTTATCTCTTACCAACACGATCTTTATCACGTACCACTACTGTAATGCCCGCAGATCTGGGCTAGTCAATTTAGAGGCAATAGGGGTCGAAAACGACTATTCGACAAAAGATTATTTAGAATAAATAATCTTAACCAAGTTGTAGAATATTTCACAAGGTTTCCGTACATATAAAGAACGCCAAAATCCGAGTTATAACGAAGAAGTTATGGCCCGTCGAAGTTTCGCGACAGAACCGGCACGATACCGGGAAGCGTAAATAGTGAATTTTCGATAGAGCAAGATTTAGCCTTAGCGATCTAAACGAAAGTCGTAGAATAGGTTAAACTAAGAACATCGATAAAAAGAACGCCCAAATCTAACTTCGTATGAAGAAGTTATGATTTTTCGAAGTTTCGAGTTAGCAGTGTACAGCCCGAAATTCGAATATTAGATCGAGTGATTTTTAGCCGACACGACCTAAACGAGAATCGAAGATCTCGTTAAGAGTAGCGTAACGAGAAAAATATGGGCGAAAACGGACATCGGATGAAGAAGTTATGAGGATTTAACGGACCAATCCTGTCCCGACCTGTTAATAATATAAAATTTAAAATCGAGTCAAAATTAGCCGACGGAGTCTAAACGAAAGTTGTAGAGTACGTTCCCACCTTTGCGTGGATATAAAGAACGTCAAAAACGGAGCTCGTACGCGAAAGTTATGAATTTTTAAAGTTGAAGCATGAACTTGCGAAGCTGATGCATGAAATGATGACGTGGCTCAATCAGGTCCGTTGCTTGTTGATCACGGTTTACTCTTCGGATTCAGACACCTGTACTTCGGACGCCCAGCATAGCCAAGAAGCGCCTCACGTACGAGGTACGCCATGCGTACGAGGAGGGAGCGTTGCACGTACGCCAAGCCTTCTGCGGTCCGAGAAGCAGCCACGATGCACCATCAACGAAGCGACACATCTCAAGAAGAACGCGTCGCGTCCGAGGCTACGCCCCGCGTAGTCCGAGGACCTCCGGCCTATAAATTGAATGCGATATTTCCCGGATTTTCACACCTTTTTCACTTCTCTCTCTAACTTCCTTCTCTCTCTAACCCATTCCAACCCCTCTAAACCCTAGATAAAACCCCTAGCTCCCGAGGGAAGCCCCGAGGCTCCCGGAGTCCCGAGAAAAATAGTCTTTCGGTTTCGAAACGCTACTCCAAATAAAGTTCCGGTTTTCGTAAAAATCCGCTATAAGTGAGCTACGCTTACGCAATTTTTAATATAGCTTTCAAATAATTATAGGAATGTTATTAGGTCCTTAAAATAATTATTTGGGCTATTACTATGAGTTATATTGAGTGTTATTAACGCTTATATAATAATAATAATAATAGTCAGACTAATTAATTTGTCGCGGTTATCGTTCGACTAAACCCTAGTGGTATTGGTACTAGGTTTTATCGAAGGAAAATTGTTTTGAGAGTATCGAAGCGTTGTCCGAGTGCTGAGTCACCACCTTTCAGGTGAGTGCATAGTTACTTTCAGCTTACACATAGATATGAAGTATTTTATATAAATAACGTGCTATGTGTGCATATTATCTGAATACTTGCTATCTATGCTGGATGAACGTTTTATACATGTTTTCAATGATTTAAACTGTATATGTATTTTATATTTACAAAATGTGTTGGGTAAAACATGGGTAGATGTAATAGTTGCTGTGTGACAAAATAAAATAATGAGAGGCCTCGTTATAGATGTTATTGATGATCTAGTCATCTAGCGGAGTATAGATGATGACCACAAACTATTCTAGACAGTCCAGTGGAACACTAGCAGTCTCGCAACCTGTAGGTGTTTATCTGAACTGTGTGTTTATTTAAACTATGTGCTCACCAGATGTACTCCATCCCCCACATGGTTGCCTCAAGGCCATTTATTGATGAGGAATCCCCTTAGAAGTAGTGTCCATCCTGATGGTAGTCCTTAGACTAGGTCCCTTGTGTTAGATGTTTTAGGGACGTAAAGTGTGGATAACGGGGTAATTGGGTTTGTTTGGTTTGATAAAGCTAATAACTTATTTATTGTGGGTTGAAAACCCTATGTGCTCACCAGGCTCCCAAGCCTGACCCACTCAGTTTCTTGTATTACAGGTAGTGGCGCATGAGCATAGATGTGATGTCTTGGGATGAGAGATTAATGGATTTTAGGCCTGTAAATACGGAATAATGTAGTAAGGCCTATATTGTATTGTTTATGCTTATGATCTGTATTGAACATGACATCCCGAGTCATTTTAATGAAATACATTTCTACGGAAATGCTTTTGATAAATCTTTATCATATATTGTTTGGGGACAAATTCCGCAATACTTTTATTTAAAATATTACTCTGATTTTTAAACAAAGCATAAACAAAATCGGTCTTTTCTGGCCGTGAAAATGGGGATGTCACAACTACTTATGATACAAAGAAGTTGCGCGGGTCAGGATGGGAAACCTGGTGAGTACATAGGGTTTTCAACTCACAATATTATAATTTTAATTATATATATATATATATATATATATATATATATATATATATATATATATATATATATATATATCAACAAACAAATTATCCAATTACTCATTCTTGTTATTCTCACTTCCTAATCTTTTGAATATTAATCTCGAGGGATCTTTGTGTGACATCCTCATTTTCACGGCCAGAAAAAACCGATTTGTTTCTTCTTTATTTGAAAATCAGAGTATACTTTTGAAGAAATATGTTGCGGAATTTGTTCCAAGAAACATGATAAATAATTTATTAAAGCATTTCTGAAGAAATGTTTTTTCATTATATTAAAAACCTCGGGATGTCATTGTCAATACTGATCAAAAGCATAAACAGAAACAACATAGGCCTTACAACATCTGTTTATTCTAGTGGCCACTACCTAGGCTCTCTTGCCACTACCTGTATACAAGAAACTAAGTGGGTAAGAGTTCGGAGCCTGGTGAGCACATAGGGTTTTCAACCCACAATAATTAATTTTATTAATTTCATCAAATCAAACAACCCGATTACCCATTCTCGTTATCCTCACTTTTTGTCCCTAAAGAATCTAAAGTAAGGGACCTAGCCTAAGGTTTTACATCGGGATGACAACACTGTTTAGGGGGTTCATCAGCAATACATGTTAAATAAGACAACCATGAGGGGGATGGAGTACACCTGGTGAAAACTTAGTTCAAAAACACCTACATGTTGCGAGCCTGCTAGCATTCTAGTAGACTGTCTAGAATAGTCTGTGATCGTCATCTATACTCCGCCAAATGATTGGATCATCTTAAACATCGAGGCCTCTCATCAATTTTATTTCCTCTTTCATCATCTATTTCATCAACCCATCTTTACCCATCATATTCATAGGTATAAAATACATATACAGTTTAAATCAAGTAAAACATGTATATTTTGTCCATCCAACATAAATATCAAGTACACAAATAATATGCACACATAGCACGCAATTTATATTAAATACTTCATATATATATATATATATATATATATATATATATATATATATATATATAAGATGAAAGTAACTATGCACTCACTTGTTTTTGTGATGATTCCAAACTCGGGCAGCGCTTCGTTTCTAACAATTATATTTTCCTTCGACGAAACCTAGTATCATTACTGCTAGATTTCAGTCTAATATTTATTGCGGCTATTTACGAGCGATATTGTTTTATAAGTGTTAAACAATACTTTTCAACCACTATGTACAAACAGGAGTCAGACATGAAACATCGGAGGGCAGGACCATTTTGGCATTATAGCACTTCTTAAATCCAACAACCCTATGCGGCCCTTCAAACTAGATTCCACGTACCGCGAGTAGTTAAAAGATATTGTAATAACACTTTGTATATTATATCTTATTTCATATATATATATATATATATATATATATATATATATATATATATATATATATATATATATATATATATAGTTTATAAGTTCATAATAACGATAATAAACTTAAACATAAGCTATACTTAAAGTAGGGTAAGCATAACTTACTTACTAGGAGGTTTGGCTAAGAACCGGGCTCTGCGGGGGCAGAACTTCCGATCCGAAAGCTCTTCTACTCGCAGCTTCTGGCGCTCCGAAACTCGCCACTAGCACTTAGGAAGTACTAGGGAAGGGGAGGGGTTTAGAGAGATGTTTGAGAGAGAAAGAAGGGTGAAGGTGTGAAGAATTGAGGCTTCCCTCACATTTATTTTATAGGCTATAACTGCGTAGGTACGTTGGGCTTTCCCTCAGAGCTACGTTGCGCGTACAAGGCTACGCTGCATGTACGAGGGGCAGGTGTCAGCTCTAGATGCGAAGCCGTGGGGAACAAGCAAGGGTCACGATTCAGCCACGTCACCCTCCTCGCAACAACATAGTCCTTACTTCTTAATTCCATAACTTTCGCATACCAGCTCCGTTTTTGACGTTCTTTATATCCACACGTAGGTGACGACGTACTCTACAACTTTGGTTTAGACTTCGTCGGCTAATTCTGAATTTATTTTTAAAGTTATATTTTAACATGCCTAAACATGTAAAGTCCGTTAAAAATTCATAACTTTGTCGTCCAACGTCCGTTTTCGTCTGTCTCTATACCGTTGAGTTCTTATTAACGAGATCTTCAATTCTCGTTTAGATTGTGTCGGCTAAAAATCGGTCGATCTAAAATTCGAATTTCGGGTTGCACTACTATGCTAAATCTTAGAAAAATCATAACTTCCCCATACAAAGTTAGATTTGGACGTTCTTTTTATGCACACTTTCGGTTTAACGTATACTACAACTTTCGTTTAGATCGCTAAGGCTAAAAAGTATTTTATTGTAAACTCACATTTTACGATTCCCGGTGTCGTGTCGGTTTTGCCGCAAAACTTTGACAAGTCATAACTTCTTCGTTATAAGTCGGATTTCAGCGTTCCTTATATCCCCGTAATCCTTGTTACGACTACTTCAACTTTCTTCATAGATATTGGGTCTATCTCTTATTTTATGTTTGACGCTTATTTTTATTATTATTTTATTATATCATTAATAGCAAGTATAATGCATATAAAATCACACAATTCACATAATACTCAAATAATTCCTCTTCATTACTTCAAAATAGGTTACAATTGTTGACCCTAACTATTACATCGTTATATTAATGTTTAGCCTAGAAACAAGAGCGTTACACTCAGGGTTGTTAATAGCGATCGCTACCTTCACTATAGCGAATAGCGTAACGTAGCTGTGATGGGTCGCTACCATGCCTGTAGCGATGCAGTAAAGTGTGTAACGATCCGGAAAAAATGATTTTTTTTGTTTAAATCGGTAAGAAACGTAGCAATTAGGCTCGGAATAGGTTTAGGCGAGGAATCGTGCAGTCAATTTTGTGTCTTCCCCTCTAATCGACTAAGATTATACGATGGCGCCAAAATCACCAACATTGATTTTGGCGGGTTATTTCCCCCTTCTGCGACAATAACGACAACAACAAATCTCACTTTCTCCCCATACGACTCCAACGACTCCATAATCCGTCTCGATTGTTCAACTTAAAAAAGGTAAGACTTTTAAATTGCTCTATTTTTTTTCTAACTTCTCGGTTTCAGGCTTTAACTTCATTCTTCTAATTTCAGCTTTTGACGTTTATCTTCTGATCAATTCTGCAAGACTTCAATTTCAAAAAAGGTAATCTTTGGCTTCTTTATTTCTTCTAAATTATGAGATTCTTTGAATTCTATTGTGTGATCTTGATTATGTGATTCTTATGATATTGGCGTATATCTCCTGATCAATTAAGGCATGCCTCCTGGTGTAAAAGAGGATGATATTGGCTGGAAACATGGCAAAAGAGTTGTAGGAACTACAAACTGGGAGTTGTGTAATTGTTGTCCAAATGTTGCCAAAGATGGGATTACAAGGCATAAACATCACCTTGCTGGTGATTCCACTTCAGTTTGCAAATGTCTTAGAGTTCCACTAGATGTTAGGAAACTTTTTAAACACATTTTTGAGAAACAGAAACAATATAAAGCTGAAAGGAAACACATTCCTCACTTTGATATAAATGATGAAGATGAAGCTGGTGAGGTTCCTTTCTCGTTAGGGAAGAGGGCTATTTCGTCCTCCAAGTCAACCCTACACAACAAGAAAGTAAAAGGCGCTTTCGATACTCATTTCAGGCCATCCAATGAAACAGGGAAGAAGAAGGGTACTTGGTGGGAACCCCCAAACATAACCAACTTCACAAAAAACTAAGAGGTGACGCGGTTCATAAGTTCGACCGTTGGATGTATGATGTAGGTCTTGTATTCAACGCAGTGAAGTATGATAGTTTAGGGCCCTCACTTGAAGCCATTTCTATACATGGTCCCAATATGAAACCCCCTAGCTACCACGAGGTACGTGTTCCCTTGTTGAAGCTAGATAAGGAGCACACAAAGAAACTTTTGATCTTAGTGAGACTAAGAAGAAGGCAATCGGGTGTTCTTTGATGGATGATGGTCGGAGGGACCGGAAAGGAAGAGCACCTATCAACTTCTTAGTGAATACTCCACGAGGAAGTGTGTTTCTAGAATATGTAGATGCATCTTCTTATTATCATACAGGTATTAATTGTTCTTGTTTTTTTACTTATGTTTATGTTCTATGTTGTTTATGTTATGTACTTTACTTATGTTTATATTCATTGTTCTATGTTGTTTATGTTATGTTCCATGAAAGATTATGTAACACCCTGTTTATTTATTAAATAAATAAACAAATTAATGAAGGACCTGTAGCCCTAAAATTAATAATTATATAGCAAGGTGTTGGTTATGGGAAGCCAAATGCCATAAGTTGGATTATTCGAGGGTCAAAGTATTAATTTGAGATTTATTTTGTAAAGATTTTAGAAGACAGGGGGATATTTGGTAGGTATTAGACCTAATGTGAAAAGATTTATGAAATCAGGGGCTAAGTAGTTAATTATGGACCTCATTTGGAAATAATTGTAGAGGGAGGGGCTACTTAGTAAAATATGGGACTTAATCTATAAGGGATTTCCATGGATGGGGTTGAAATGGTAAATTATGTACTTAGTTTGAAAGAAGAAAGAGATGGAGGGGCTGGAAGTGCCATTATGGCAAAATTTGAAAAGGGACGGGAGTATTTAAGGCACCACCCGGTAACCCTAACCCTAAAAGAAGGAACAATCATCACCTCTCCACCCTTATGTCCCCTCGCCGGCGCCGCCGATATGTCGTCTCCGATCAGCATCCGATGACAATACCTCCGGACCTCCGTTCATCTTCTCCTTCTCCTTTCTTCAGTCGCTGCCACGTGAGGCTTCACCCACCACCCGCCACTTCGCAAACTGGAGCGCCACCCCTGTCGCATTTCCTCAGCCGCCGGTGTGGGCTTCTTGTGGGGGATTGCATCTGTTAGGGGGAGGGGGGAGGGAATAATCGACTGGAGCTTTTGCCGCTGTTGGAGACTTAAGATCACTGTGAAGTCATCATTGTCGTCTCTCTGCTGAACAAGACAAAAATGCCGCCACCTGTTATGTTTCAGTTGTGGTAATCAACATCGGCAACCGTGGAAGACCGCTGTGGTGCATGGTTTGGTCGTTCAGCCTTTTCTCGTTCCTTCTTCTGTTGTGGCGCTGTCTCTGTGGAAGGCATAGTTGCCGCCGATGTTGTCGCCTTGGGTTGCTGTTGTCGTCGTCAAAGCCACCAAGTGGGTGGTTGGATCCAATTTGCAAGCAAGAGTGTGTGTGTGTGTGTGTTTTGCTGTGAGTGGATGTTGTGTGAAGGTTTATTGGTCGGAAAATCAAGGAAGCCACCGCCACCACGTGCCACCGCCGGCCACCACTAGGTGGTTGTGTGTGTGTGTGTTTACCTTTTAGTGTGTGATTATTTTTGGGTTATAAAATGTAAATTAGAAAAAGAATAATGATAGAAATCTCAAAACCACCACCGTAGGGTGGTGGCTCCCGCCTCCTGCAGCTACCGACCGCCATGTCGGGTGGTAATGTGCTTTACCTTGTTGTGTTGATTCGATTGGGATGCTTGAAACCCTAATGGGCCCAATGAAGCCCTAATAGGCCAAGTGAAATCATAATGGGCCTAATGAACCCTAATTGTTCAAATGACCTATCTATTGGGCCTATTGGGCTAATATGGGTTGGAAACCCTAATGCCATGAAACCCTAATTCGGGACTTATCGGGACTGTATCAGAATTATTTAATGAACTTAAAATATTAATTAATACTCATTGCAAATTAACCTAAGGCCAGGTGGGACTTAATGGATTAAGTCCTTAATGGGTTAAGTAGGGACACTTAACCCTAATCATCATTTTATGTGAAACTCTAATTTCACTTAGGCCTTGAGTTGGGCCCTTCTATTGGGCTTTGGTGATTATGATAATAATGGGCCATCCAAGAGCAATCAAATGGGCTAGAATAATTTAATGGGCCAAGTGTAAGGCCCATTTAAGGGGGTTGGGCCCAATTTGGAAAATTGGGTCATGGATGGGCCATAGTTTAGGCCTTAATGATTATATGATATTGGGCAATTAGAATGTCAAATGTTGGACTGGACTTTTTGGTTGGGCCTTAGAATAAGACCATGTGGAGGTATGGGCCAAATTTGGAAAATTGGGCCATATGTGGGGCTTTGACTCATAGTAGACTTTTGGGCCCTTGGGTTGGGCCTTGGGCTTTAATAAAGCTAAGTTAGGGGTAAAGTAGTATTTACCCCAAGTATGTACTTATGGTTATGTATTGGAACCAAATTATTAATTGGATGATGTTTTGATGTTGGCAGTTCGGGAGTTTGTCATCCAACAACTGGGGTTGGGTCTGCGGGGCTTCAGCAGTGTGAGGTGAGTTACCTTCCAGTAGAAGTGGGTCTAAGGCCACAATGCCGGCCCACTAGTAAGACTTGTTTGATAGATGATTGTCTTTGTGATAATTATCTAGGTTTGCTACTACCTGAAATTTTTTATGTGCTAGCATGATGGGATGTTATGTGATAGTAGGTAGTAGGGGGGAATAGTCCCTGTATTACGGTCGTAAGGACCGAAGGGTAGGTCGGGCACCCCATATATGCCTGACAGTATGTTATGTTATGTTATGTTATGTTATGTTATGTTATGTTATGTTATGTTATTATGTGGTAGTGATAGGGGTGAAATAGTCCCTGTTGCCGGTTGAAATAGATCGGAGGGTAGGTCAGCACCCCAGAATGGCTTGACATGGGTAGATCAGCACCCCATAATGGCTTGACATGGGTAAGTCAGCACCCAGAACGACTTGACATGGGTAGGTCGGGCACCCCAAAATTGTCGATGGTATGTATGTTGTATGTTATGTGGTATGATGGGGGAACTCATTAAGCTTCGTGCTTACAGTTTTCAGTTTTGGTTTCAGGTTCTTCATTTTCAAAGGAAAGGAGCCCGCTCGATCGCAGCGCATCACACTATGGTTTTTCCGCACATGAGATCTTTGGGATTACACTATGATATTGTTTATGATAACATGTTTTGATTATTTCTACTTTGGTTTTGACATGACATGATATTATGGATGTTTCTTATACTGTTGGTTTTATAATAACTTATTTAAAAAAAATGAAATTTTCGGCCTTGAATTTTGGGATGTTACAAATTAATCTATTATTGACTGTTATGTACTTCACTATTATGTTCTAGCATTGGTTGTTTATGCTCTTTACTATTTTTGACTGTTATTCACTCTTGTATCGACTGTTATTGACTATTTTTGTTGTTGTTTGAACATGAGAGAATATTTTTTAGGTTGTTTGACTACTTCATCAAAGAAATTGGCCCCGATCATGTGGTTCAAATTGTAACAGATAGTGTTGCCAACAATGTTTTGGCGGGGAAAATAGTGGAAGCAAAATATCCACACATCTATTGGACTCCGTGTGCTGCACATTGCATTGACTTCATGCTTGAAGACATCTTCAAAGCGTCTCATCTTAAGAAGACACTAGACAAAGCAATTACGGTTAACACTTACATTTACAACCGTTGCTCTTGAATATGTTGAGAGACTTTACGGGTCAAAGAGATATGGTTAGGCCCGCAAAGACTCGGTTTGCGACAACCCTCATAACTCTGAATTGCTTTAGGATTCATAAGGCAAGTTTGAAGAAGTTGTTCACATCTGATGCTTGGAACAAAAGCAGGTTCAAATGGTAGGAGGGAGGAGCTCAATGTGTTGTAACTATTTTTTCACCTAGTTTTTGGATCAACAATGACATTGTGTCAAAGTTGGTGAACCATTACTAGAGGTGCTTTGATTGGTAGATAGTGAAAGAAAGCTGGCTATGGGGTACATTTATGAAGCCATGGATAGGGCAAAGGAGCAGATTGCATACTCATTCAACAACAAATTTAACAAATACAAAGCTTTCTTTAAAATCATTGATGACGGGTGGAATTGTCAATTTCACCAACATTTGCATGTGACTGGTCACTATCTGAATTCAAATATTTCTTACAACAACCCAAGAGTGAAAGAAGATAGTGAGGTTATTAAGAGCTTGATGGTATGCATACATAAGATGTCATCAGAAGAAGTTGAGACCAAGATTCACCAAGAGCTCTTTATATATACTGGTGCAGAAGAGTTATTTGGCGCAACATATGGCTGTTAAATTAAGAACAACACTTGCACAAGAGAAATGGTGGATGCAATATGGATCATCGGCACCAACACTTAAGAAGTTTGTTGTGAAGGTGTTGAGTCTTACTTGTAGTTCATCAGGGTGTGAGCGTAACTGAAGTGTTTTTGAACATGTAAGTTGTTCATTTTTTAAGATTAATATCCTTCACACTATTTACTAATGGTTTAATTTTATTTTTGTAGATCCATTTGAAAAAAAGAAACCGTCTTGAACGACAAAAACTAAATGATTTAGTTTACATCAAATATAGTCAAGCATTAAGAAGGGGGTATGATATGCGGGATATGATCGACCGGATCATCTTGGAAGACTCGCACATATATGACCCGTTCGAGTGGTTGGCGAGTGATGATGATGGTCTCGTGTTTGAGGGTGATGACTTGAGATGGTATGTTGTGGCAGATGCTATGGGGGTGGATGAGCCGGTTCATCGAACTAGAAGAACAACAACACGCAAGGGGTTGTTGGGGTTGCTGAGTCGAGCTCACAAGGTAGATCTAGAGCTAGACAACCCCATTTGGTAGATGAACCTGAAGAGGAAAATGATGTTGGGGTTTATAAGGAATTTGTTGAAATATAGGGGGAAATTGAACTCGTATTTGAGGAGGATGAGGATAACAATTAGTCGATTAGTGGTATTTTAGAGTTTAGACTTTTAGAGTCATAACACTCTCTTTTGTGGTATTGAAACATAGTTTTAGACTTTAGAGTCTAAAAATAACCATTCTTTTGTGGTATTAGAACTTAATTTTAGACTTTAGAGTCTAAAACTAACCAATCTTTTGTGGTAAAAATCTTTTGGAACTTAATGTTAGCTTAATAGAACTGGTACTTGTTAGTTCTATGTGTTATTTTTAATTGTTGAATAGGTGAAGGTAAATATAGTGTTTAATTTTATAAGAAATCACAAAACTTGAAATAGTTGTCGCTATTTCATCGTTATCGCTACGTAGCGTATAGGTGGGTTGTCGTTATTTCCTCGCTATCGCTATTGATAACCTTGGTTACACTCTTCTTAAAGGATATATCTATCGACAGTGGTCTTCATCTATTTTTCCTAAAGCATCTAGGTACAACAATATATTGGTACTTTGAGTAAACATAGCAGTACGATAATACTTTGGTCACAACACAGCAGGCCACAGCTTGTTATTTTGCACAACACTTTTCTAACTAATGTTTTCTAAACGGTTAGGCAGAAAAATACAATGGTACTTTTGGGTAAGCACAACAGGTCGACACAGCGGATCATAATTTATTATTTCGCACAACCCTAACTTATCTTAACCTCTTATTTATTATTTCACACAACCCTTCACTACCCAATCATATTTTAAATATATTTGGTTTATTCAATCATATTGCACTTATATATTGAACACAAAAAAACATCACACATAACATTTAAGCAATTAAAATACTTGTATCTATATGTAAGTTTAATGGTAACTATGCACTCACTTGACTTAGGTGAATGACTGGTGACTTTGGCAGAGCTTCGCCCAACACCTTTTGCTCTTCCTTCGATGCAACCTAGTATGACGATTACTAAGTCTTAGTCTAACACTCCTGGTGACTAATGATAGTCTAGATTCATCACAAATCCTAATTTCTACATCAAGATCTATCAAGTAAGGAACAACTAGGTAGGATCATATTGGAGGTAGGGTCCGTTTGGTATACATAGTATACTGTTTGAAAATCCTACTTTAAACACCTCACTAAATCCAGCCTAGACATCACCCTCGTAAGTAGATCAATCAGTGTAAGGACTTGAAATTACTGATAAATCTTATTTATAGGTTCATAATAACAAATAATGACTACAAATATAAGTTACACTGAAAGCACAAGAGTGTAGCTTAACTTACAGAGGTTTTAGCGAAAACCGGGAAATTTTGTGGACGAAATCCCGACCCAAATACTTCAATTCGTCGATCTCCTAGAGCTCTAGAAAATCTACTAAAATAATCTAAAAAGTTTGGATAAACCGATTTTGAAAGCTAGAGAGGTTTAAAGTGAACCGGTGAGGAAATAGAGCAAGAATCGACAACTATATATAGGAACAGGGGGCGTGCGCCACGCCCTTGCGCCTTGGTGGCTCCTCTGGTCACCTGCCACATGTCGTCCATCCCTTTGTCCGCATCATCCTTCTAAAACAATGCCATGTGTCACCATGTGTTCGTTTCTGATGAAGCCACATCGACTTGTCTCGGAAGAAAGGGGATGCCCCGACCATCCCACGTCATCGTGCGTGCAATTTCCTAAATTTTCAAAATGGTCTAACTTCTACATATGAGCTCCGTTTTCAACATTCTTTATATCCCCGAAAACCCCTCTCCGAGATTTACATCTTTCCTTTAGATCCCAACAACTAATGCTCACTTTATATTTTTCATAGGCTTAGGCTGTTGAATTCGCTGCAAAAATCATAACTCCTACATATGAACTCCGTTCTCGATGTTCTCTATATATCTACGGACTCCTATTGAACAAAACTTCAACTCTTGTTTATATTATTTTGTCTAATAACCTACCATTCAAGAATTTGATTTATGTGCGCACACTGTTGCGCCAAAACCTTGAAAAATCATAACTTCCTCTCACTAAGTCAGATTTGGACGTTCTTTATATGCATGTTCTCGGTTTAACGACAACTACTACTTTTGTTTAAACCACTAAAGCTAAAAAACAATTTATCAAAAAAGTGCTTTATTTGATACGCAGAGCCATGCCAGTTTAATTGCGAAACTTCGAAGAATCATAACTTCTTCATACGAAGTCGGATTTTAGCGTTCTTTATATGTACGAAATCCCTGTCACATATACTATAACTCTGTTTAAGATTATTTATCATAAATAATCTTCTAACAAAAAGTCATTTTTAACGTTTATTATATTTTAATTGACTAGCCCGAATCTGCAGGTGTTATGATCGATAAGGTGATAAGTATGGTGATGAAGATATTGGGTTTTTATACAAAAATTCGGTTTCACAAACAGGAAAAATGACAACGAAAGATTTAAATTTGTTGAATAAACTAAAACCATTTTAACCCACCAATGATCTTTTGTAAGACTTAGAAAGATAAAAGCAACCATAAAGAGAAAAGTGTTACAACCTTTGAAGACTTTGATTATAATGGGAGATTAGAAGTTGATGAAGTGTGGTATGAAACTTCAAGGTAGAAGTTCTCTAGAGATATCCACCAACAATAAATCAACTTGATAATATGTTAGTCTTCTTTTTGTAATAAAAGAACCTCTTAAGCTCTTAAGACAAAGAAACTAGTTTGCCTTAAAAGAAAGCATTCAAGCATCATCTTTATCTTTATGTTCTTAACACATTAAGAGACAAAAATTATAGAGAATATGGAGACGAGAAACACCAAATTTCATGGTTTTAGCTAGTAAAAGAAGAGATACATGCAAGATTTTTAGTCATCTTAATCCAAGTCCTTACCCATTGAGTTTTGATGCTTTAATACACCATACATCTAGCAACAAAAGACTAAAAGTGTAAGAGCATGACTTTATGATTAAATAAATGCAAACATGTATTCTTTTTCTTTTTACAGTCTCTTTGAATATTTTATAAAAAGAAGAAACTAGTCTTTTTTTTTTTTATAAAACTCTTCTAATTTTTATAACTTATAAAACATATAAATTCATAAAAAACAAAAACCCATTTTAGTCCAAAAAAATGTACATGACATAATAAATTATACCTTATCATATATTATGATATATTTTGATACTTAACAGTGAAATTAATATTTCCATAAAATAAATACTTTCCAATTAATTACAATATATATATATATATATATATATATATATATATATATATATATATATAATCAAATTCTTATAAATAATATATTTGCATAAAGTTGTTGTTAGTGTGACAATTTATGATCATATATTATCTATCAATATGATTGTATAATGACTTTTGGACATATATGTCAGAAGATGAACGTCGACCATGAAGGGAAATGGTAATCAATAAGAGGAGGCTATAGTGGTGTCTAGAAAGATGATCGGCAACGACCAACGATCATTGTTCTAGACAGAAGATCGTTGGAGTTAGAGAGATATAAGTAGGGAAGGGGGTGAACATTGTAATCTAATAGGGTTTTATTGAAGGTTAGGTTGGGAAGAATATTTTTTTTTCTTTTAAAATTAAAACGACTTAAAGAAAAAGTTAAAATAAATTAAAAATATTATTAATGTCATTAATGTCATTTTATATGGTAAAGAACTAATTATACAAAAATTAGATTTACATCGACAAATAAATAAAGGTCAACCAATTAATTATGCAAAATGCAGTGACTATTTTTATTTTTGTCTGGATATTATACAAAAATCTGGAACTTCAAGATTGTTAATTTTTTAAATATAAATAAATTAAAATCACATCGACATGGATATTGTATATGTTTTTTAAAACTATGATATATAACATTTAATTATCTAACTTTGTAAAATCCTAAATTACCACCACAAATTAGATTATTACGTAAGACTTTTATGAAAAGTATGGTAACACATGAAAAACGCAACCAAATTAAAGAATTGATTTGTAGAAATGTTTTGGATTCTATCATTCCAGGCACAGTAGAAAGTTTACCCTAAAAGTGGCAAATTGGTAAGCGGGCCCCACGCCCAACAATGGCACCTTGTTGAGAAGATGAGCTGGTACCCCCTGCCTCCCTCTATAAAATCAACCTACTACCCACCTCGTCGAGGCCGAGAAAAACCCCACCCACCAGAACCCTTTCTCTCTCTCTCTCTCTCTCTCTCTCTCTCTCTCTCGTGTGTGTGTCTGCGGGAGTGTGCATAACAGCAGCCGTCGGCTGCTACGTCGGTTGTTCAGTTTTGTTCGTTTTATCTTTTAAAGATTCATCTTGAATCCATATACCCTG
This sequence comes from Lactuca sativa, assembly GCF_002870075.4. Lineage (NCBI taxonomy): Eukaryota > Viridiplantae > Streptophyta > Magnoliopsida > Asterales > Asteraceae > Lactuca > Lactuca sativa. The sequence continues at coordinate 78,038,864 of NC_056631.2, read as the reverse complement.
CGTATCGAGTCCATATACAAAACCCCCCAACTAAATCGGCCTGTCAATTGGAGGAAAGTGGGCGCTTGATTTGAACCATTCCTTCTTTAAACTAAGTTGATAGCTATCCAGATCTGATAATAAACGCTTCACAAATCTGTTTATTGGAAAGATCTGAAGCAGGGGGAGTTTTTGATAAAAATTGTTGGTATCTGATAATGTCGGTGGCTTTGAATCATGCTGTCCAGGCCCGACCCGACGCGGACGTAACGAAACCTTTCGCTTCCGCTTCCCGTCCGTTAAGCGGGTTAGCCCGGATTGGGGTTGGCCGGAGCCGCACATGGACGAGCCGTGGCTCGGTCGTTAAACAGTCTAGTCTGTTAGGGAAGAAGTTGTATGGGACTAGGCTGCAACGGGGGTCGGTTTCCGAGACGCTCCATCAATGGAAATCGGATGGTCCGGGTCGTGACCCGAAGCTTAAGGTGGTGGTTCGGTCTGCTTTGTCGCTAGTGCCGGAGAAGCCCTTAGGTCTTTATGATCCATCCTTTGATAAGGATGCATGTGGGGTCGGTTTTGTTGCTGAATTATCCGGCAAAAGTAACCGCAATACGGTATGTATCATTTTCGCTTGCGTTTTCAAATTTGTAGTTTTATGTTTGTTTTTCAATCAATTTGACAACTGAATTACTTTTGTGACCTGATTTAGGTGACTGATGCGATTGAGATGTTGGTTCGTATGTCACATAGAGGTGCCTGTGGATGTGAAACAAACACCGGCGACGGTGCCGGAATTCTCGTCGGTCTTCCACATGACTTCTACAAGGAGGTATATATACATAAAGCTCTTTCTACACATATCGTAATCACTACATACGTTGCATATTAAAGCCAGTTCACTTTTTTATTTAGCAAGATGAGTAATTATGTCTTATTCTATCGATAAATCTGCATCATCAGGTTGCTAAAGATGAGGGGTTTGAGCTACCACCACCTGGGAAGTACGCAGTGGGGATGTTCTTCTTGCCTACTTCCGATACCAGAAGGGAGCAAAGCAAGATTGTGTTCACAAAGGTATCATAACTGAGCTTGATTTCATCTTAACCACGTTTGTTGCTTCTTGATCTTGCAAAATTTGTTTACAACTTCACGATTACACTCGCAGGTTGCTGAATCACTTGGGCACACAGTTCTTGGCTGGCGAACTGTTCCCACAGATAATTCTGGATTGGGGAAGTCCGCTATTCAAACAGAACCCGTCATTGAACAAGTGTTCCTCACACCCACATCTAGGTCAAAAGCTGATTTTGAGCAGCAGGTATATATGATCTTTAACTTGCATAATGTTTAACTCAACATATACGAATGATGCTTATCTTGATTCTTGATTCTTGATTAATAATTGGTATTTGCAGATGTACATACTAAGGAGGGTTTCAATGGTAGCTATCCGGGCTGCATTGAACCTACAACATGGTGGGATCAGGGACTTCTATATATGTTCTTTATCATCAAGGTTTGGTTTTCTTGAATCTTGATATCAATTATTTATCATATGGGTTTTTAAAATTGAAATGATTTATATGCAGAACTATTGTGTACAAAGGTCAGTTAAAACCGAACCAGTTGAAGGAGTATTATTATGCAGATCTTGGGAATGAAAGGTTTACGAGCTACATGGCCCTGGTAATTATTTATCCATATACTTATTTTTTGTCCACTGACTTCATACTTAACAACAGCATTGGATCAACCGGTTAACGGGAGAGAGATGCGTGGTTAACTTATGATTTTGGATTGGATGCTCGATTCATTAGTGGTGAGTTGGTAATAACCTCATTAAGAAGTTCATCATGTTTACACAAACTTGGTGCATTGTTGTGCTCAGTTCTTGATCATGAAACTTCATGAGGTTGCATAGGGGCTTACATGATGTTTTGATACAAAACCTAATCCTTATTTTAACAATGTCATGGATCTCAATCATTGAAAATATTGGTATTTGCATTCTTTTGTCTAGATTCATTCTCGGTTTTCAACCAACACTTTTCCTAGCTGGGATCGAGCTCAGCCTATGCGTGTTCTTGGCCACAATGGAGAGATCAACACACTTAGAGGGAATGTTAACTGGTATGCTTATGCCCTCCATGTGTTTGATCATTTGTCAATCTTTAGTTGCTTTTTAGTTTTCAGTTTTCACTACATTGTTGTTTACTTTTAATCTTTCTTTATTCAGGATGAAGGCACGTGAAGGTCTTCTGAAATGCAAAGAGCTTGGTCTTTCAAAGAATGAGATGAAGAAACTTCTTCCCATTGTAGATGCCAGCTCATCAGATTCAGGTGCTTTTGATGGTGTTCTTGAGCTTTTGGTGCGAGCTGGTAGAAGTCTTCCAGAAGCTGTTATGATGATGATTCCAGAAGCCTGGCAGAATGACAAGAATATGGATCCTAAAAGGAAGGCATTATATGAATACTTTTCAGCTTTAATGGAGCCATGGGATGGACCTGCACTTGTTTCATGTATGAGTTTTGAGCTTCATTTCACTCTTATTTGTTACTTTGAGACAGTTAATTTTGTGCTTACATAAAATGTTATTTGCAGTTACTGATGGGAGATACCTTGGAGCTACACTGGACAGAAATGGTCTACGTCCAGGTCGATTTTATGTTACTCATAGTGGAAGAGTTGTAATGGCAAGTGAAGTTGGAGTTGTTGATATTCCACCTGAGGATGTTTCTAGAAAAGGAAGACTTAACCCTGGAATGATGCTTCTTGTGGACTTTGAGAAACATACAGTTGTAGATGATGAAGCCTTGAAAAAACAATACTCATTACAAAGACCATATGGAAAGTGGCTTGAACAACAAAAGATAGAATTGAAGCACATTGTTGAATCTGTTAACAAATCTGCCCGTGCATGTCCCCCTATTGCTGGAGTTTCACAAGTAAGAATCTTTTTTTTTTAAATGTTTTCAATCTTGTGAAAAAATATATCAACTTTCTAAAATTTCAACTTTTAGGCATCTCCCAATGACGAGAACATGGAGAACATGGGTATTCGTGGCCTTTTGGCTCCATTGAAGGCTTTCGGGTATGTGGTTGTAATGCTTCGAGTCTTTGTTAGTGGTGAATTGAGAAATCTGATTTGAGTAATTATGCAGTTACACTATTGAAGCTTTGGAGATGCTTTTACTTCCAATGGCAAAAGATGGTGTTGAGGCACTTGGTTCAATGGGAAATGATGCTCCATTGGCTGTGATGTCAGACAGAGAGAAGCTAACATTTGAGTATTTCAAGCAAATGTTTGCACAAGTAACAAACCCACCTATCGATCCTATCAGGGAGAAAATTGTAACTTCCATGGAATGCATGGTGGGGCCTGAAGGTGATCTTACAGAGACAACAGAAGAGCAATGTCATCGCCTTTCTCTAAAAGGACCACTCTTGTCTATTGAAGAGATGGAGTCCATTAAAAAAATGAACTTCAGAGGGTGGAGAAGCAAGGTTCTTGATATAACCTACCCAAAAGAACTTGGCAAAAAGGGTTTGGAGGAAACCCTAGATAGAATCTGTTCACAGGCACACAATGCCATCAAAGAGGGTTATACCACATTGGTCCTTTCTGACAGAGGTAAGCCATTTTAAGCTATTTTTTATTTTTAATCATCTAAATCACCCATGTTGATTGAAGATTTGAATATGTCTAGCTAATTTAACTTGTGGGGTTCTTTAAAAATGCAGCCTTTTCATCAAAACGAGTAGCAGTAAGCTCACTGTTGGCAGTTGGTGCTGTCCACCATCATTTAGTGAAGAAGCTTGAGAGAACCAGAGTTGCTTTAATGGTGGAATCAGCTGAGCCACGTGAAGTACACCATTTTTGTACTTTAGTTGGATTTGGTGTTGATGCCATCTGTCCCTATTTAGCAGTTGAAGCCATTTGGAGGATGCAAGTTGATGGCAAGATTCCACCAAAGTCAAACGGTGACTTCCATTCAAAAGAGGAATTAGTCAAAAAGTACTACAAAGCAAGCCACTATGGAATGATGAAGGTTCTTGCAAAAATGGGTATATCAACTTTGGCTTCATATAAAGGTGCTCAAATCTTTGAAGCAGTTGGGTTATCAACAGAAGTAATGGAAAGATGCTTTGCTGGAACTCCAAGTAGAGTTGAAGGAGCAACATTTGAAGCACTTGCTGGTGATGCTCTTCAGTTACATGATTTAGGGTTTCCATCACGCCAGTTCCCTCCCAACAGTGCTGAAGCTGTTGCTTTACCTAACCCTGGTGATTATCATTGGAGAAAAGGTGGTGAAGTTCATTTGAATGACCCTCTTGCTATTGCCAAGTTACAAGAAGCTGCTAGAGGCAACAGTGTTGAAGCCTATAAAGAGTATTCGAAACGTATACACGAGTTAAACAAAACCTGCAATCTTCGTGGACTTTTGAAGTTCAAAGAGGGAAAAGTCAAGGTTCCTTTAGAAGAAGTTGAACCTGCAAGTGAAATTGTGAAAAGATTCTGTACTGGAGCCATGAGTTATGGTTCTATATCGCTTGAAGCACACAGCACCCTTGCAATCGCCATGAACAAAATTGGAGGCAAATCTAACACTGGTATGTACATTGAAAGATCTTCAACACCCTTATGTTACATCTTTAAAAAGCTGATGAATTTGTTGTTGAAAGATCTTCAACACCCTTTTGTTATATCTTCAAAAAGCTTATAAATTTGATTTCTTTAGGTGAGGGAGGTGAGAATCCATCTCGTTTGGAACCACTTCCAGATGGTTCAATGAACCCAAAAAGGAGTGCAATCAAGCAAGTTGCTAGTGGAAGATTTGGGGTCAACAGTTATTACCTTACAAACGCAGATGAAATACAGATAAAAATGGCACAGGTATAATAACTTTCTTCATCATTTTGTAAACCTAGAGTCTCTGTCTGTCTCCTCTCCTCTCCCTGTTAGTTGGAACAATAAGTTCCTCCCTCTTGTTCATGAATTTATGTTAATGAACAGATGATGCCGAATCTGCAAAGCACCTCATGGGTGACTTTGCATCTTTAAGTGATTACATTACCCCATTTGGCATTTGGTGAGATTAAATAAAACAAACAAAAATCGATTATCACATACCAAATGACTGCATCACTTATTTTGAAATCACCATCACAGGGAGCAAAACCAGGTGAAGGTGGTGAACTTCCAGGACACAAAGTCATCGGAGACATCGCCACCACTAGAAACTCGACAGCTGGCGTTGGTCTAATCAGCCCTCCACCTCACCACGACATCTACTCAATCGAAGATCTCGCTCAACTAATTCACGATTTAAAGAACGCGAATCCTTCTGCTCGAGTGTCTGTGAAACTAGTATCTGAAGCAGGTGTAGGAGTAATCGCAAGTGGAGTAGTGAAAGGCCATGCGGACCATGTCTTGATTTCAGGTCACGATGGTGGGACCGGTGCGTCCAGGTGGACCGGGATCAAGAGTGCTGGACTCCCATGGGAACTCGGTCTAGCCGAGACCCACCAAACCCTAGTTGCAAACGACCTCCGTGGTCGAACCGTGCTTCAAACAGATGGCCAATTGAAAACCGGAAGAGATGTAGCCATTGCTGCTCTTTTAGGAGCAGAAGAATTCGGATTCAGTACAGCTCCACTCATCACACTCGGCTGCATCATGATGCGAAAGTGTCACAAAAACACATGTCCTGTAGGCATCGCCACTCAGGATCCTGTCCTCCGTGAAAAATTCGCAGGAGAACCCGAACATGTCATCAACTTCTTCTTCATGTTAGCAGAGGAAATGCGTGAACTCATGTCAGAAATGGGATTTAGAACAGTCAATGAAATGGTTGGACGTGCAGACATGCTTGAAGTCGATAAAGAGTTGACCAAAAGCAACGAGAAGCTCAAGAACATTGACCTCTCACTTCTACTTCGACCCGCTGCTGACATCAGATCAGATGCTGCACAGACATGCGTACAAAAACAAGATCATGGTCTTGACATGGCACTCGATCAACGGCTGATATCGCTCGCAAAACCCGCATTAGAAAAAGGTCTTCCCGTTTACATCGAGTCACCGATCTGTAACGTGAATCGTGCGGTTGGGACGATGCTTAGTCATGAAGTGACTAAAAGGTATCATTTACCGGGTCTTCCAGCTGATACGATCCATATTAAGCTCCATGGAAGTGCGGGGCAGAGTATCGGAGCCTTTTTATGTCCCGGGATTATGCTTGAGCTTGAAGGTGATAGTAATGATTATGTTGGAAAAGGGTTGTCTGGTGGGAAGATTGTGGTTTATCCCCCGAAGGGAAGTGGGTTTGATCCGAAAGAGAATATTGTGATTGGGAATGTGGCTTTATACGGGGCGACAAGTGGCGAAGCTTATTTTAATGGAATGGCGGCTGAAAGATTCTGTGTGAGGAACTCAGGGGCAAAAACGGTAGTTGAAGGTGTTGGTGATCATGGGTGTGAGTACATGACAGGTGGGACGGTTGTCATATTGGGAAAAACCGGGAGGAATTTTGCTGCGGGGATGAGCGGTGGGATCGCGTATGTTCTTGATGTTGACTTGAAGTTTCGGTCAAGGTGTAATACTGAGCTGGTTGATCTTGATAAGGTTGAAGATGAGGAGGATATTATGACTTTGAAAATGTTGATTCAGCAACATCAGAGACACACAAACAGCCAGCTGGCGAAGGAAGTACTTGCTGACTTTGACCATCTTTTGCCTAAGTTTATCAAGGTTTTCCCGAGGGATTATAAGCGGATTTTGGCCACCATGAAAGAAACGGAAGTCGCTAAAAAAGCTGCTGATTTGGCTGCTGAAGAAGCTGACATTCGTGAGGAAGATGTGCTGAAGGAGAAAGATGCTTTTGAGGAACTTAAGAAGCTGGCAGCCAAGTCATTGACTGAGACAGTTAATCAGTTGATTGAGACTGTTAATCAGGTGAGAATCATATCTTTTTTATTTAAAATACTATGGATTTTGTTCAAAGGGTAAGATAGTAATTTTGTTTTATTTGTATTTTCAGGTGAAGGAGGATGAAAAAGCCGAACAGGCAACCCGACCATCGCGAGTTGCTGATGCGGTCAAACATCGTGGGTTTGTTGCGTATGAGCGCGAGGGTGTGTCTTACCGGGACCCGTCTGTACGGATGAATGATTGGAATGAAGTTATGGAAGAGTCGAAACCGGGCCCGCTATTGACAACTCAATCTGCACGGTGCATGGATTGTGGTACTCCTTTTTGCCATCAGGTAACAACTTAATTATTAGTCTTGTTTTATTGTACAAGCTTTAGCTTAGGGAGGGTAGTTCAGTAAATTCACCTTTTTGTGAAATAATGAACGACAGGAAAACACGGGTTGCCCTCTCGGGAACAAAATCCCTGAATTCAACGAGTTGGTTTATCAGAACAGATGGCGTGAGGCATTGGATCGACTTCTTGAAACAAATAACTTCCCGGAGTTCACGGGCCGGGTTTGCCCCGCTCCATGTGAAGGTTCATGTGTGCTGGGTATAATCGAAAACCCGGTGTCCATCAAAAGCATTGAGTGTTCAATCATAGACAAAGCCTTTGAAGAAGGATGGATGGTGCCCAGACCCCCCCTCAAGAGAACAGGGTATGTATGTGTAATTATATGTAATATGTAGGTAGTTTCATATGTTTCAGTTTCCCATCTGACTTTAATTTATTTACAGGAAAAAAGTTGCTATTGTTGGAAGTGGGCCCTCTGGATTGGCTGCAGCTGATCAACTAAACAGAATGGGTCATACAGTGACTGTGTTGGAGCGGGCTGATCGAATTGGTGGACTGATGATGTACGGTGTTCCTAACATGAAGACAGACAAGATTGATGTTGTCCAAAGACGGGTTGACCTGATGGCTACAGAAGGTGTGAATTTTGTGGTGAACGCAAATGTAGGAACCGATCCGGTGTACTCAATCGAACGTCTTCGCCAAGAGAATGATGCGGTTATTTTAGCAGTGGGGGCCACAAAGCCAAGGGACCTCCCTGTTCCTGGACGTGAGTTCTCGGGTGTGCATTTTGCAATGGAGTTTCTACATGCGAATACTAAAAGCTTATTGGATAGCAATCTTGAAGATGGAAACTACATCTCTGCAAAGGGGAAGAAGGTGGTTGTGATTGGTGGAGGTGACACTGGTACGGATTGTATCGGGACATCAATCCGACATGGTTGCACCAGCATCGTAAACCTCGAGCTTCTTCCTGAGCCACCTCGAACCCGGGCCCCAGGCAACCCGTGGCCACAGTGGCCTCGTGTGTTCCGTGTGGATTATGGACACCAGGAAGCTGCTACAAAATTCGGGAAAGACCCGCGATCGTATGAGGTGTTGACTAAACGGTTTATTAGTGATGAAAATGGAGCAGTGAAAGGGTTGGAGTTGGTTAGAGTTCAATGGGGGAAAGATGAAAGTGGAAGGTTTCAGTTTAAGGAGGTGGAAGGTTCTGAAGAGATTCTTGAGGCTGATTTGGTTTTGTTAGCCATGGGCTTCCTTGGTCCTGAATCGGTTAGTATATTTACTATTTACATACAAACATTAATTATTAATTATTTTTATGTTATATTGATATGTGTATTGATTAAAATGTTGACAGACGATAGCGGATAAATTGGGGTTGGAGAAAGACGGGAGGTCGAACGTGAAGGCGGAATATGGGAGATTTGCTACAAATGTGGAAGGTGTGTTTGCAGCTGGTGATTGTAGGAGAGGGCAGTCGTTGGTGGTGTGGGCGATATCGGAAGGGCGGCAGGCGGCGGCTCAGGTGGATAAGTTTGTGATGAAGGAAGAGGAGGAGATTGAAGATGGGAGGTTGCAGATAGAGGAGGGGAAGAAGAGGGAGGAGCAACAGGCGTTTAGAACATAGACACGTGGAGGATGGTGGGGGTGGTGGTGATTATAAATTTATAATGATAATTATAGTGTGGAAGCTTAGTTTTTGTATCTTATTATCCTCCACCTCTCCTGTGTCCTGGTAGCTGCTGTTTATAGCCTTTTTCCTTTTGGTTTTGGTGGATTGCTTGTTTTTGAACTTTGAAAAAAATAAATAAATGTACAGATGAGTCTGTTTCGTTTCATGTTATGCGATTGTTTTTGGTAAACTGGAAGAGCCTACTATGCTTTAAAATAAAACGTTGGTAGCCTATCATTGTATTATCTCACCCTTGAAAGTGCTCCTAAAGAGATTATTGAATATAGGGATGAAAGAGCAAATGGACTGATCCTATAATACTTGGGATCTTTTCTGGTCCATCAAATAGCTTAACCTAGTGGTTATGGTTCCACTGGACTGAAATGTGAGATGCCAAATTGACTTAACGGGCTCAAAAACGACTTTGGAGCTGAAAACACGCATCAGCATTGAAACTGGTTTAACTATACATCTTTTGTTTTCAATGAAACTTGGACTCTTACATTTGGCTAGCTGCACAAATCCAAAGCTTTCCCATCTTTTGGATCAACACCATTACGTTTGAGGAAATGGTGTTGTTGGTTTTTCACAAACCTGCAACCTGTGTTTGGCAATGAAACAGTAACAAAAGAAAACAGAGCACAAAATGCTTAAAGCTTATAGCTTTTATTCTCTGATTTGAAAGAAGAGGTGATACCCTCAACATACACACAAACAAACTATTTGAGCTCAAAGAGTGCTAAAAGGACTGCAACTATCCCTAGTGGCATAAGACTCGGACTCAGCAGCCCACATGGCTTTGAATTATTCGACACACAAACAAACTATTTAAGCTCAAAGAGTGCTAAAAAGACTGCAACTACCCCTAGTGGCATAAGACTCGGACTCAACAGCCCATATGGCTTTGAATTATTCGAAACACAAAGAAAACATAACATAAAACAATTTAAAACAATTTCTAAATTACTCCATCATTTTCCTCCTTAATTTAGAAATCATACCTTCACTACTCCAAGGAGACTTCGCATCTCCTCAAACTTCAATCTTCCCAATGATTTGGTTAGGACATCAGCTTTCTGTTCCTTGCTACAGACATGTGTGACTGAAATGTCTCCATTCTCAACACATTCTCGGATCCGGATATCTATGTGCTTGCTTCTGCCATGGAAAACTGGGTTCTTCATTAAATCTAGTGAGGATTTGTTGTCAACCTTCGGTTCAACAGGTGACAACTTTTGTCCGGTTATCTCACTAAGCAATCCTCTAAGCCAAATTCCTTGATAGGCTGCCATGGTGGCAGCCATAAATTCTGTTTCACAGGTAGAGAGTGCCACACACTTCTGCTTCTGTGATGCCTATGTGATCAAGTTTTCATTCATGTAGAACACCATGCCTCCTGTGCTTCTTCGATCATTGATATCATTTGCTAAATCACTGTCTTGTGTACCCTTTTAGTGTGACATTTTCCTTCCCTTTTGAGTACTTCAATCCAAAATTCAAAGTGCCCTTTATGTATCTTAAGATACCCTTCACTGCCTGTAGGTGATTCACAGTTGGCTTCTCCATAAATCGACTTACAATTCCCACAGCAAAGGATATGTTTGGCCTGGTATGAGTTAGATACCTCAGTCCACCAACTATGCTTCGATACTCTGTGGGATTCACCAATTCAGATTCATCTTCTTTCTGGAGTTTGAGCTTGTGTTCCATAGGGTTCTTTGTGGGATTACAATCTTGCATACCTGTTTTGATAAGCAAGTTTTTGGCATATGACTCCTGTTTAGGGTAATCCCATCTCCTTTTGGTTCACTTCAATTCCCAAGTAATGAGTCAAGAGTCCCAAATCACTCATTTCAAACTTGGTATTCATGTCCTTTTTGAACATTTGGACACTTTTAAGGCAGCTTCCTGTCACAAGCAAGTCATCTACATACACCCCTATAATCAAAGTGTTTCCATCATACCTCTTGGTGTAAACTGAGTACTCATGGGCACATCTTGTAAATCCAATGCTCTTCAGGTGTCGATCAAGGCAAGCATTCCAAGCCCTAGGAGCTTGTTTGAGCCCATAAAGGGCTTTAGATAATTTGAACACCTTATGAGCTTGGCACTTCTTCTGATAACATTCTGGTTGGAAAACGTAGACCTCTTCTTCTAGGTTTCCATTTAAGAATGCCGATTTGACATCCAGATGGTGAACCTTCCACCCGTTTGAACCTACTAGTGCTAGGATGAGACGTATTGTATCAATTCTAGCTACTGGGGCAAACACCTCATCATAATCCATCCCATGTTTTTGGACGTACCCTTTTGCCATAATCTTGGCTTTGTGCTTGATAATCTTCCCACTTGGATCCCTTTTCGATTTGAAAACCCACTTCAATCCGATGGCCTTGCGATTCTTTGGAAGATCAACCAAACTCCAGGTGTTATTTTTCTCAATCTACGCTAATTCTGCATCCATCGCTTCTCATCACTCCCTTTTTCTACTTGCCTCAAGATACGATGTGGGTTCTTCATCGTTTCGTATCAACATGAGTTCTTCTGGGGGTATGTGAATCTCATCCGTGCTTTCGTATAAATTTGTAAGTAGCCTGAAGCGCTTTGGTGCACCACCCCCAGTTGAACTAGAGGTGGTGCTTGCTGACTCCGTCGATGAATCGATCGTAATGGGAGAGTTTGGTGTGACCGGGGTATTTGGGGTATTTAACGGTATCGGACTACCTGGTGGGCTTGTTTGTGGGTGACCCGACCTGATTGACTGCTTACTATTGGCCCAAATAGAGGATGATCCAACCTCCTGATCCGATCCAATTTCTTGGTCTGGAGTGTCCGGCGCCCATTCTTCATCGTCATTGTAGACATCACCATCGAGATCAAAGCCTTTGACAGTGAAACTTACCCTGGTGTCGTCTTGATCTTAACACTCTTCTCCCACGTCCAACTACGATTTTCTTCAAATACAACATCACGACTCACGTACACTTTCCCTGTATCTGGGTCCATTAGCCTGTATGCTTTCGATCCTTTTTCAATTCCAAGATGAACCAGGCAAATACTTCTATCTTCTAATTTCTTCAAGTGCCCCTTCACGATTTTCATATGAGCCACACATCCAAATACCCTAAGATGATTAATATGTGGCTTTCTCCCACTCCACATTTCATATGGGGTCGAGTCTTTCAAGGCCTTCATTTGAACTCTGTTTAGAATATACACAGAGTGTGCTACAGCTTCACCCCATAGAACATCAGGCATTGACATGCTCTTCAAGTTGCATCTCACCATCTCCAATACAGTCCGATTACGTCTCTCTACTACTCCATTTTGTTGTGGAGAGTATGGAGACGTATAATGTCTTTCCAACCCAATTTCTTCACAACACTTCTTGAATTCGTTTGATAGAAATTCCCCACCACGATCGGTCCTGAATACTGTAACGTCCCAAAAATACGAGCCAATAATTTCGTTTTTAAAACATGTACTTAGCAAAACATTTAGAAATAAATCATTCAACAACCATTTCATTTCTCAAAAGATGTTGCATGTCAGAAAACATTGACATAATCATAAAAATGTCAGAGTACAATCTGCCAGGTAGATGTCATAATGCAGAATACAAGCAGGTGTGTGTGTGATGTACCGCTACCGCGCCAACTCCTTCCCCTTCGACGAAGAGGTACCTGAAACCAAAACTGAAAATTGTAAGCACGAAGCTTAGTGAGTTCCCCCATAATACCTCATACCATGCAAGCATTGTAACAGCCCGGAATCTCAGGTATGGTTAAAATTATGTTTTTGGGGTGTTTTAAGAGGGGACTCGGCGAGTTGGTGTAACACCCAGATTTCCAAAAAAATAAAATTTTCATTTAATTAATCAATTTAATATTAAAACACTTGTTTAAAATCTTATTCACATTCAAATTACAAAACGTAGTTTCATTTTCGTTATAAAAGAAGACCAGGATCCTCCAAAACTCAACTCTTTCTTCGGTGTGTACAATCGAACCGTTGCCATCCCGCGTGACTGTAGGAACCTGAAACAACGTAACATAAACAACGTAAGCACGAAGCTTAGTGAATTCCCCAATATACCTTACGCACATACGCCATCCGGCCCGGACCGTTCGGTCCACATAACATTGCCTTCCGGCCCGGATCTTTCGATCCACATAATATCGCCTTCCGGCCCGGATCTTTCGATCCACATAATATCGCCTTCCGGCCCGGATCTTTCGATCCACATAATATCGCCTTCCGGCCCGGATCTTTCGATCCACATAATATCGCCTTCCGGCCCGTACACATATATAACACATAATACAAATACTCTAACACATAAAGCACATATATCACATATCATACCTGACCTTTCTGCCACATAATGCCTTGCCTTCCGGCCCATATATAAGCATGTATATCACACGTAGCAGCTAACTTTCCATTCATAGCATATAAACATAACACACAACATACTTGACCTTCCGGTCACACAATCAAACCCTTCCGGGTGAGGTATAGTGAGAAGACTCACCTCGCGATCACTGGAAGATAGCAACTCCTGAAATTCCTTACACTTGATCCTCCGAGCTACAAGCTCCCTGTAACATCATATATCTCTTTTTAATACTTCTATCTTCCACGTTAACTGACCCTAAGAAATCACACCAGTCAACTCTGGTCAACAGTCCATTGTCAACTCGACTGGACTCGGCGAGTTCCCTGGCGACTCGGCGAGTCTGGTCGTCCTTCAATCCTCTGGGATTCCCCTTCTACTCGTCGAGTATCCTCTTTGACTCGACGAGTCACTCCTGGAAGAATCGCGGGGCCACCCCGACTCCACTCGCCGAGTCTGAAGAACAACTCGGCGAGTCCCAGTGAATCTTCAAGCTACTCGCCGAGTCTGATCATCCGACTCGGCGAGTCCACGCCATGCAGTCGATCCAACTGCTTCCTGAGGTACGTTTTTCCCGAGATACACACTCATGGGGACTTCTGGACCTCTAATCATCCTAATACTAGGGTAGAAACCTTTGTATAACAACATAATAATCCATCAAATCTCCAAATGGGTTTCATGAACCCTAAATTCGTGTACACATCAAAATAACAGGAATGATCCGAAACCTTACCTGAAAACATACTCTCTGCGTCCCCAACCTCAGAACTCGACCCCCATGCTCTTCCTTTGGCCAAAATCCTTCCTCTTCTTGCACCACAATTCCTTCAAAGTCAATAATGGCCTTCAAGTTTTGCTCCAAATGCCACAGTCGTCTAGGGTTCTCCACAATCGGCCAAAAGACGTGAAATGACGACATACAACCCTTAAATACGACCCAAAACGAAACGGCTAGGGTTTCTGCTGAACAGCGTCGACTCGCCGAGTCCATACCTGGACTCGTCGAGTCCAGTCGCGAACCCACGATCAAATCTGCGACCCTACTCGGCGAGTCTGGCTCCAACTCGCCGAGTCTCCCCTTTAAAACACCCCAAAATGCAATTTAGCAATACTTGAGATTTTGGGCTGTTACAATTCTCCCCCACTAAAATTAGACTTCGCCCTCGAAGTCTCACTCTGCAAATAGTTCTGGATGCTGCTCCCGCATCACACGTTTCGGCTTCCCTAAACACTTCCGATATCTTCCGAGGTCGCTACTGAACCACTACCAGAGGTACCTCCTTGTTCCTCAGAACCTTGATCTTCCGATCTCCGACGGCCACTGGCCTCTCGACGTAACACAGGCTCGCATCCACCTAATCGTTCTCTAGTAGAACCACTGCTGACTCATCCGCTATACACCTATTCAACTGCGACACATACCAGTGTCATGGATCCGTCCCAGTTCCGTTGACAGCTCCAAACGATAGGCCACCCTTCCTACCTTCGCACCTTCACGAAAAGACCCAACATACCGGGGCCCCCCATTTACCCCTCTTCCTACATCGAAGCACCCCGTCAGAAATACGAAGTCGCTGACCTGAATCACATACTCGTAACAGCGTCTGCCTGCATAACTTTCCTGTTAACTCTAGACGATCACTAACTCTCTTTAACCTGCTGAGTCTGCTTTGCCAACTAAGCCCGATCTCCGTACTGCACATCACTCTCTGTATCCGAAAATTACCCAAGATGCAACTCTACTCTAAATCTCGACGATCACTCGACCCTTAAGGGTTAGGAAACCCTGAACCGCCGGATCCCCGATCCAAGCCCACTTTGTCCATCCCAGACCAACTGAGAGATCCATTCTCACTCCCAGAGTAACTCTCACAAATTCTCCTCTTGCCATCATATACACATGCTGAACTAGCCCCAACACTCGCAGGTTGGAAGACCCGATACACTGATGATATTCTCGAACATCTTTCAAGATGAACCACTACATCCACCCTACACTCTGATCAGATTCACACTGAGAATTAAAATTTTCTCTCTCCATGCATCCCTCCTGAGCCTCAACAGACATCCCAACCGGATGGGTTCCTACTCCACTGCCGCGAACACGATGCTCAAAACCATACTCGAAATACTCTAACTATAACTCTGCTCTGCAGCTTCCACTTTCGTGAACTTGCACCCCTTCGGAGTTACACCTTCCTCTTTTCCTTTTTCCAAGGAACCCTCTTGGCCATAATACCGCTCCACCCGGTGCCACGGTGCTCGCCCCAAGCGGCACCACCCTTTTTGCGTAACCACTATCCACATGCTCTAGTTCTCATTGCAGGGGCTCTCAATCCCATGCACTCTCTCCACTCATCAAAATCACTGCCTCCGCTAAACAAGGTCACTAACCTGGGGCCAGACCTTCCAATGCAATCACACTGCAACGTACACAATCCACAATCTCAAACTGATCCCGCAATACCAACAGAGTCTCCAGCATGACTGGACCGACTCTCATAACACATACTAGCCACTCGAGGCTATATCTCTGTGGGTCCGTACACCCAACTCTGCGAACCCTCAGGTTCTAACTCTGGAACCTTCCGGTTCCAGCTCTGGAAAGATGCACAACATAATCCCGTGGGATTAATGCAGTACAACCCATCACGTACCTCAAACGTACCAATACTCTGATCGCAAAATTCCGATTACTTACTCAAGCTTGATTCCGGCCTTCTCCCAGGCCTCCACAATCGAATACCCTAGGTCTGTATCTCGCCCCGCATGCTCAACACCCGTTCTCGACGGCCTATACTTTGCGCTAACAAACACTGCTGAATCCCGGCAGCTAAGCACCCTCACATACTCATCGATCTCCCGGAGAATTTTACAATTCTCCCCCACTAAAGCACTGACTAACTGCCACCGATCGTCATTAACGACCTCTCAGAACCATCCTGCACAAAGAGAACATTTACCCACTGACTGCTTCCCACAAGCGTAAACAACCCTCAGCAAAACACATCTCCTCCCTGATCAACCCACTCACAAGAATCCGATCTTTCAATTATCCACTCCACAACTGCAGATGCTACCCGTCATTCAACCCAGTGCCGCACCTCCACTATCAACCCTCACGAACGATGACCAACGGAATTCCCAAGCAATAACCCATGACCAAACCCACAATCTGCCAAAGGTTGAATATCGCGTCGAAGACCGCACAAAGTTACCGGCACTAAAACACCAGACTATAACCATACCAACCATTAGGGGACAACGAATGCCAAAGCGAAACCTGAAGCACCAATCCATAACCATGCCAATCCCGCGAAACAACGAATACCGCATCGAAATCCACACTACCAGCACAAACAATACGCCACAATCAACGCGAGCTAATCAAGACATCAAGACAGCATCATACCCGCAGCTGCCCCCCCCGGCACTGCTCCGTCTCCCTCTGCCGCAAGCCGATAAGCACAACCCTAAGCCCTTGGGCTCTACTCCATCCTGTCCTCCTCCTGAACTCCTCAAGGTGGCCGGTGCTAGAGCCTGCACCGATCCTGCAAAAGCTGTGGACATTTGACCTTCAAATGTCCAACCTGCCGACACTGATAACAAATCCTGGAATCCCGAATTGGCACTGACTGCCGACAACCCCGTGCACCATGCCCCTCCTTTCCGCACTCGCGGCATGCACCATCGGCCAACAAGCTCCGGTGCCATCTCTCACACTTCCCACAAGTGTGACCGCTCCGATCCCCCATTTCAACGTCTACGGTCCTGAACCGTTTCGGCGCCGACTGCGACTGCATCGGGGCCTGTCCCAGCTCACGCAACTGCAACTTAACCTCTAACTCGCGCCACATGGCGGCCTTCTGCAACTCCAACAGGGTCTCGCACCTCCGCGCAGACACGAACTGTCTGATACCCCCTTGAGCTTACTCGAATATCGGGCATCTGAGCCTACTCCGAAGCGAACTCAGGGCAAAACATCGCCCTCTCAACAAACATCCCGGTGCTCTCAGTCACCGACTCCAAATCCTGCCTCAGCTTAACGAACTTCCGAGCCAATTTCTCCTGTTCATCCCGCGGAACATAGCGAGTACTGAACATCCCTCTGAATTGATCCCATGAAACCGCAGCCCTCTGCGCATCAGAAAATGACCTCGTGGTCAATCTCCACCAATCCTTCGCCCCAAGCCTCAACAGGTTCAGAGCACACCCCACCCTCTGATCAGCAGGGCATAAACTCGTGGATAAACACCCCTCCATGTCTGATAACCATCTCATAGCAACAATCGAGTCCTGAACTCCATCGAATGTGGGAGGCTTCGCATAATAGAAGTCCCGATACTGAAAACCCCGACTAGTCCCTTTTTTTTTTTTTTTTTTTTGCCGTTGCTACAGCCGCTGTAACCGCCGCGGCAGCCGTCTCTGCGAAAACCGCATATCGCTCGTCAAACTACTTCAATCATAGTGGTCCTGATCGACCCAAACAATTCTGGCGACTCAACCCGCAACAATGCAGCAACCTCATCACGCCGGATCTCGCGAATCCTCGCATCCCGCTCGCTCGTGCTCGTCCGATCGATAACCGGATAACAAGATAGCCACAAGCATCATCCACTACGAACCATGGTACTCACCCCATGACATCCTTCCTCAACATGCTTCGGTGTATGGTACCTGAACCATAGCACCATTCCTCAACCTGCTCCAATGTATAGCACTCGAACCACAACATCTATCTCAATCTGTTCCGATGTATGGTGCCCTGATCATAACATCACTCTGTATCCGCTCCGATGTATGGTATCCGAACCATAACATCACCCCTCAATCTGTTCCTTAGGACCTTCAGAATGCCCCCTGTATCAAGTATGGGTCCTCTGCTTTCAGTAGTACGGGCCCATACTACCTGCCACATCTACCCATACTTTCCACACGGACCATTCCAGAGTTCCTAAGTAGCTGATAAACCTGCTCTTTCACCAATCTCATCGCGCGTGCTCGCTTTCCAGCGGAATCCTCTACTCTACCAGCGCACTCATCTGGCTAGGTTTAATCTCTAGCCCATTCCGCCGTCCTCCCACTTCTTTGCTATCAGCTGCTGAAGAGCTCCTGATGATGCCAAACATCTACCTCCTGAGTATCGTCATACTCACTTAGTAGCTGTCTCCCATCATCGAGAACTCCACAAAGCACGAAGCAAGCAGCATTCGAGCATCGAAGCATACATAGGACTCCTTAGCTGTGATAGCTCCACCTTCTCGGCTCATCCTCGGAAGTACCACTGTACTCTGTAGCTCTACCCCTCGTGCGTTCTAACTAGATACTCTCACTCATCACATACACACAAGAGCATAACGCACATATAACAGCAAACCCTAGACTAAGGCATCACAAATCAGGCCACTCTAGTCCTAAGATGTGAAATACCTAGCCTGTCTCTAGCATGCAATAATATCTCATAAAGTGCATAATAGATATTTCATAATACAAAGTAAGAGTATTTTGGGAAATCACCGTTTGGCTCTGGCTGATTGTACACACTGCTCTTTCTTGCTTTCTCTTTGAACTCTTATTCACTTTTAGTAAACCATTTATTTGGAAAACTTTTTCTTACTTCCTCAGTTTGAGTCCAGATTTACCCGTAGGCGCGTCCGAATCCCTCAAACCAAGGCTCTGATACCAATTTGTAACACCCAGATTTCCAAAAAAATAAAATTTTCATTTAATTAATCAATTTAATATTAAAACACTTGTTTAAAATCTTATTCACATTCAAATTACAAAACGTAGTTTCATTTTCGTTATAAAAGAAGACCAGGATCCTCCAAAACTCAACTCTTTCTTCGGTGTGTACAATCGAACCGTTGCCATCCCGCGTGACTGTAGGAACCTGAAACAACGTAACATAAACAACGTAAGCACGAAGCTTAGTGAATTCCCCAATATACCTTACGCACATACGCCATCCGGCCCGGACCGTTCGGTCCACATAACATTGCCTTCCGGCCCGGATCTTTCGATCCACATAATATCGCCTTCCGGCCCGGATCTTTCGATCCACATAATATCGCCTTCCGGCCCGGATCTTTCGATCCACATAATATCGCCTTCCGGCCCGGATCTTTCGATCCACATAATATCGCCTTCCGGCCCGTACACATATATAACACATAATACAAATACTCTAACACATAAAGCACATATATCACATATCATACCTGACCTTTCTGCCACATAATGCCTTGCCTTCCGGCCCATATATAAGCATGTATATCACACGTAGCAGCTAACTTTCCATTCATAGCATATAAACATAACACACAACATACTTGACCTTCCGGTCACACAATCAAACCCTTCCGGGTGAGGTATAGTGAGAAGACTCACCTCGCGATCACTGGAAGATAGCAACTCCTGAAATTCCTTACACTTGATCCTCCGAGCTACAAGCTCCCTGTAACATCATATATCTCTTTTTAATACTTCTATCTTCCACGTTAACTGACCCTAAGAAATCACACCAGTCAACTCTGGTCAACAGTCCATTGTCAACTCGACTGGACTCGGCGAGTTCCCTGGCGACTCGGCGAGTCTGGTCGTCCTTCAATCCTCTGGGATTCCCCTTCTACTCGTCGAGTATCCTCTTTGACTCGACGAGTCACTCCTGGAAGAATCGCGGGGCCACCCCGACTCCACTCGCCGAGTCTGAAGAACAACTCGGCGAGTCCCAGTGAATCTTCAAGCTACTCGCCGAGTCTGATCATCCGACTCGGCGAGTCCACGCCATGCAGTCGATCCAACTGCTTCCTGAGGTACGTTTTTCCCGAGATACACACTCATGGGGACTTCTGGACCTCTAATCATCCTAATACTAGGGTAGAAACCTTTGTATAACAACATAATAATCCATCAAATCTCCAAATGGGTTTCATGAACCCTAAATTCGTGTACACATCAAAATAACAGGAATGATCCGAAACCTTACCTGAAAACATACTCTCTGCGTCCCCAACCTCAGAACTCGACCCCCATGCTCTTCCTTTGGCCAAAATCCTTCCTCTTCTTGCACCACAATTCCTTCAAAGTCAATAATGGCCTTCAAGTTTTGCTCCAAATGCCACAGTCGTCTAGGGTTCTCCACAATCGGCCAAAAGACGTGAAATGACGACATACAACCCTTAAATACGACCCAAAACGAAACGGCTAGGGTTTCTGCTGAACAGCGTCGACTCGCCGAGTCCATACCTGGACTCGTCGAGTCCAGTCGCGAACCCACGATCAAATCTGCGACCCTACTCGGCGAGTCTGGCTCCAACTCGCCGAGTCTCCCCTTTAAAACACCCCAAAATGCAATTTAACAATACTTGAGATTTTGGGCTGTTACAGTTGGAGCCTAGACTCGCCGAGTAGGATCGCAGACCTGGTCGAGGGTTCGCGACTGGACTCGACGAGTCCAGATATGGACTCGGCAAGTCTGCGCTGTTTAGCGAAAACCCTAACCGTTCAGGTTTGGGACGTATAAAAGGGACTTATTGGCCGTCATTGTTCATTTTAGCCTTCTGAGAGGAACCCTAAATCGATTGTGTGCATCTGGAGCAAGGTTAAAGGCCATTGGTGATTTTGAAGGAGTTGTTGTGCAAGGAAGAGAAGGGCTTGGCTAAAGGAACAGCAAGGGAGTCACGTTCTGAGGATTGGGGACACAGAGAGTACATCATCCAGGTAAGAATTCGAGTATACTCTGCTATGTTGATGTGTTTATGGAATTAGGGTTTATGGAACCCTTTTGTGACTATATTGAATGTTACCCTAGTCCCTCAAACGATTGTAACCCTGTATTGGGACCTTTGGAGGTCCAGAATGTCCCATGCCTGTGCATTTCGGGAATTGATGAAGGTTTTGGATTGGAATCCTTATGCCTTAGGTCAATATGTAAATTATAAGTCTTGGGGTGTATCATGAGCACCTAAATGAGGACCTTACGTGATGGATTAGTCTAGGAAGGCCAGACCTATGAATGGTCGGAGCAGTTCTGACCTTAGAAAGCAGTTTGAGCGGTTGCATGGCATGGACTCGCCGAGTCCGATGAACAGACTCGGCGAGTAGCTTGAAGATTAACTGGAACTCGTCGAGTTGTTCTTCAGACTCGGCGAGTTGAGTCGGGGTGTCCCCGCGATTCTTCCAGGAGTAACTCGTCGGGTCAAGGAGGATACTCGACGAGTAGAAGGGGAATCTTAGAAAATTGGAGGACGTCTAGACTCGCCGAGTCGCCAGGGCACTCGCCGAGTCCGGTCAAGTTGACCGTTGACCGTTGACCGTTGACCAGAGCTGACCTATGTGTGACTTCTTAGGGGCAGTTAAACTTAGAAGATAAAAGTGTTAATAAGAGATATATGATGTTATAGGGAGGTTGTAGCTCGGCGGATCGAGTACGAGTGACTTCGGGATTTATTAGCTTTCGACATTTACGAGGTGAGTCTTCTCACTATACTGTACCCGGAAGGGTTGACCGTGTGACCGGAAGGTCAGATATGATATGTGATATGTATGCTATATGTGGTAAATTATTTGTTATATGTGCTATGTATGCCATGGGCCGGAAGGCGATTATATTATGGGCCGGAAGGCAATATGTTATGGGCCGGAAGGCAATATGTTGTGTGATGGACCGGAAGGTCGGCGTGGGTAGGGCCGGAAGGTTTACTCAGCAGGGACGGAAGTCCCCTGAGACACATGGACCGGAAGGTCAGGGCCTGGAAAGGCGTATGTGCGTAAGTTGTATATTGGGGAACTCACTAAGCATTTATGCTTACAGTTGTTATGTATGTGTTTCAGGTACTAGCGAGGACCGTGGGAAGGCGCCGGCGTGATCTGTACACACTGAAGGATGTTTTTATGATCTTGGGATTTAGACAATTTGTATTTGACATGACACTTAAATTATTTACGCCTTGTTTTGAATGAAAGTACTTTATTTTTTTAAAATGAAAAATTTGTTTGAAAATTTGCGTTGTTACAAGCATACAATGTACAGCTAGGAGATACGGGCCTCGCCCACACTCATGAAGATATGGGCCTTGCCCACACTCTGCTAGTCGGGAGATACGGGCCTCGCCCACACTCCACTATCTGGGAGATACGGGCCTCGCCCACACTCCACTCTCGGAGAGATACGGGCCTCGCCCACACTCAGCCGCTAACCCATAATATACAAGTATCACACAGACAACGAGTATAGACAACTCTATCATACTGGCATATATCATAATCAACTCAACCAAGAGATACGGGCTCGACCCACACTCTAATACTAACATATCGGCTATACGGGCCGGCCTTGGCGCCTTAGACCCGTTACTACTGGAAGGAGACTCACCTTAAAGTCACTGCCGATCTGTGTGGGAACTGACTGTCTGCTGCTACTGCTGCTCCGGAAATCCTCCGGCTATAATTCCCACAAAAACCCTTAGTCAAATACTGCTAACCGACTTCAGGGTAAATTGACCATTTACCCTTACAAATCAAGAGTCAAGTCACAGTCAACTGCCAGTTGACCAGACTCGCCGAGTTGGCTTGTCAACTTGCCGAGTCCCTTTTCCTTAGTCTGACCATAATTCCGTCTCTACTCGTCGAGTTAGACGTAGACTCGACGAGTTTTCCTTCTATACCCAAGGCCAATAGTCCTTCATCCTACTCGCCGAGTTGTATGAACAACTCGCCGAGTTCATCTTCATCCGATGAACACTTTATGCTATGACTTGCCGAGTTGTATGAACAACTCGTTGAGTCTGTTCTTGATCTAAGAAGGTTGCCTTGAACTCGCCGAGTCATGGCATTGACTCACCGAGTGACTTCATGAGTGAGTCTAGCTTCCGACCCACTGAGTCACACCCAATGACTCATTACTCCCAACCCGCAATGCGAAAAGGGGGAAACTCGGGGACTCGCGACTTGACTCGCCGAGTCGGCCACATGCAAAAACTATACACGTGATTCTGCTTGGATCCAGCTCATGCCATTCATAGATCTGGGTTCTTAGGGCAGGATTTTCACGTAAACTTTCCAACTTTACGTGTAGAAATGCATAGAATGGGGATTAAGGGCGAAATAAGGGCTAAGAAGGTAGATCTAGGACATTCAAGCAATTTACTCCCATAAAGGTTATAGATCTGAGCTTCTGGAGCTCAACCATGACTAAATCTAGTGGATAATCAACCTATTACGAATTCTACTTCATGCACAAGCTTGGAAAAAGGTTCAAGAAGAGCTCAAAAGGTGCTCTAATGGGGTTTTAAGCATACAAACAAAATGGAGTAGAGATATACCTCAGAGAACTCTAAAATAGCACCAAGATATCTGGTCTCCTTCTCCTCTTCTTGCTCCACTCTCCTTCTTCTCCCAAAAACTCCAAGGAATCACTCTAATCACTTCAATCTCACAAGAAACGAGTTAGGGTTTGATGTAGGGCGCTCTGAGGGTGAAAGGGGCGAGCTTGGGCCGCACAAGCTAGCTTAAATAGGGGGCAAACCCTTGGAATTAGGGTTTCATCAGACAGCGGTGACTCGCTGAGTCCGGAATATGGACTCGCCGAGTCGCCAACTTAAACACGCTCCGGATCTCGTCTCTACTCGGCGAGTCGGACCTACAACTCGCCGAGTCCAAGGCTAAAAATGAAAAAATACAAAGATAAATTTTACGTACCAGAAACCAGGTGCTACAAATACCTTGACTTTTTCCCCTTCTTCAGTCTCTACCTTGCTTCTAAAATTCTTAAACACCTGTAAAGCTTCATCCTTAGTATTCATCAGGTACACCCACATTACTCTGCTAAAGTCATCGACAATCATCATGAAGTATCTATTCCCAGAGGGTGTTGGAGGAGTAACTGGCCCACATAAATCGCCATGGATCAATTCAAGCTTCTTCTTTGCCCTGAAGTTTGTCTGAGATGGAAATGAGTTCCTTGTCTGCTTTCCCACCAAGAAACTTTCATAGGGTTGTGGGGGAATTGTGATATGTGGCATTCCTTCGATCAACTTCTTGTCATTCATCTGCTTCATTGAAGTGAAGTTTGTGTGCCCCATTCATTTGTGCCATAACCAAGTTGGATCATCAACTTCTGCAACAAAACACACTGCAATATCTTCTTTTAATTCTATTTTGTAGAGTCTATTTGCTGATCTTCTAACTTTCATGAGTAGCTTTCTAATTGAATCATGAACCCATAAAAATGGGTCCTTGATCTTGATCTCGTCTCCTCCTTCTGCTAATTTACCCAGACTGATGATGTTGCTACATAAATCAGGTATGTAGTATACATCATTCAATTTTCGACGCCCACCATCCTTGCATTTAAAGACTATAGAGCCCTTTCCTTCAAATCTCACTTTCGATTCATTCCCAAACTTCATAAAACCATGAATTGATTCATTCAAACTTCTGAATTTGGTTTTGTCTCCAGTCATATGGTTACTAGCACCTGTATCCAGGTACCATGTGCAAGATGACTTCTTTGGATTACCATGGGTTCTCAATTAGGGACTGAGATTTTCTTCATTCAGAAATACTAAGCTCTCATCTTCACATGTTGACAACAACAGGGCAGGCTCATTATCGTGATGCTCTTGGACTAGGTTATTCTCGTGGCTTCGTTCCTTTCATGGGTTCTTACATTCGGATGCATAATGCCCATACTCTTGGAAATTATAGCACTGAATGTCACTCTTATAATGACTACTCGATGCACTGGGATTGCTTTCCTTGCGGTGATGTGTTCTGCCTCTGCCACCACGGCCTCCTCCATTTCTTCCTCTACCTCTGCCACAACCACCACGAGAACCACCAAATCAACCTCGATTTGATCTTTGCTTTGAGTCACCCTCTGACTTCTATTTGTTTCTATCAGACCATTATTTGTGAGTTAACAGGAGTTTTCGATCGTCACTTTCACCTGAACTCTTCATGCGTTCTTCATACGCCTTGAGTCTTCCGATCACCTCTTCAACGGACATTGATTCCAAATCTCCAAATTGCTCGAGTGTTGAGGCAATCTGAAGGAGTTTGGACGACACCACCCTAAGTAACTTCTTCACCACTTGAGATTCTTCTACCCTGTCTGCCAACATACGTAATGTGCTGACTATGTTGATTACTTTTCCGGTGAAGTCATCAACACTCTCCGTCTCTTTCATGCTCATGGCTTCGAGTTCAGCCTTGAGTGTCTGAATTCTAGAAACCTTCACTCTATCTGCCCCTACAAACATAATTTTGAAGGCTTCCCAAGCTTCTTTAGTAGTCTTCTTCTCCGCCAATGTCATGAGCAAATCTTCAGGTATTCCTAATAAATGGCAGCCAACGTCATGTTATCCTTCTTTGCTTCAACAAGAGTGCTGGAGGTTCTGGGTTCCACAGCATCCCAAACACCTTGAGCCTACATAAAGACCCTCATCTTAATTGCCCATGCATTGTAATTGCTTCTCGTCACATCGAATAGTGCAAGGTGATTTGCCCATCTTTATCGCCATTACCATTGTTGTCTGTCATTTCTTTTTGAGGTTGATACTTGAGCATATACCATGTATGCTCTGATACCAAATGTTGTTTTTTCACAAACCTACAACATGTGTTTGGCAATGAAACAGTAACAAAAGAAAACAGAGCACAAAATGCTTAAAGCTTATAGCTTTTATTCTCTGATTTGAAAGAAGAGATGATAACCTCACACAAACAAACTATTTAAACTCAAAGAGTGCTAAAAAGACTACAACTACCCCTAGTGGCATAAGACTCGGACTCAACACCCCACATGGCTTTGAATTATTCAAAACACAGAAAGAACATGACATAAAACAATTTCTGAATTACTCCATCAAGTGTTGTAATATGAATTGTAATTTCATCTTCTTTTTTTTTTTTTTTTTTTTTTTTTTTTTTTGCTTCTTGTAAGCCTAGCACCCTGCTAGCGTATTTTGTTTAATATAACTTTTGCTGCTCTTTCAAAAAAAAAATCAAGTTCGAATAACATCGGAAATTCCTCATCCCATGTAAACTTACCTTTTCCTTTAGTGTACAACAAAACCCAATAGTTGCAAATGCTGAGAAGTATATAAAACTCAAGAAACTATAATTACAAATGTTGAGAACATTGTAGTCTCTTCCAGATTAAATCCCAAGATCCTAATTGGCTTAAAATTTGCCTCATCGGAGAAATCAAAAAAGTTATAGATGCTTCAAAACTATTGGAGTAATAGGTATCCTGTATCCAGCGTGGTTTGGCTTCCGAGAGTGATGGTGTGTTTTGTTTATGTTTCCTAAAGCTACGTTTTATATTTTTATTTATGGTATTTTACAATTGATAAATTAAATATCCTTCTATATTTTATTCATATTTATCTTCCTAACCTATCAAATATTGATATGTGTCATATTTAATAACACATTTAATGAAATTGATGACATTTAATCCATTTGTCACCGTTTAATGTGAATAGGAGGATAATATGAATAAAATGTAGAAGGATTTTTAATTTTTCTGTACAATTAAATTGGTTAAGGGTATAGTAGTCCTTCCACCAATTATTCGGTGGCTAAATAAAAAATGGGATAATGACTTGAAAGGGTAACGAACTTTTGACTTTTGTCACATTTAGTCACTAAACTTTTTTTCGTTATCTATTTGCCATTGAACTATTGAAACTGTTTACATTTTACCCTTATGACCGGCTGTTGCCGGTCATAAGGGTAAAATGTGAACAGTTTCAATAGTTCAATGGCAAATAGATAACGAAAAAAAGTTTAGTGACTAAATATGAACAAAATCGAAAGTTCGTTTCCCTCTAAAAAGTTCAATGACTAAATGTGAACAAACCTCCTCTTGTATTATGTTTTAGCAAATTATTTATTTTTGTTAAATTGTAACAACATTTGTTGATGAAGAAATCTATGAAATAAAAAAAAACAAAACAAAACCCTGAAAATATATTTAAAAAAAAACAAAAAAACAAAACCAAAATAAAAAACCAATGGTTTGACATTTTCCAAAATAAAAAATCAAAATTTCCAATCTGATTTTGGTTTTACAAAAAAATGAACCATTCTCACTGATGTGAATTATGACCATTGGTTTGGCATGCGAAATTTGTGACATCCCATGAATATGTAGTTACAACATCGTTTGAACTCATAATTCATAGTAAGGGGTTAGAGTATCATCGCATGAATACGTAGTTACAACATCGTCTGAACTCGTAATTCATCACCTACAGGTTATGGGCTTGCTGGTGTTTCCACTGGATTGTCTAGAATAGTCCGTGGTCGCCATCTATACTCTGGTAGATGACTACATCGCCACATTGTTGGTTAAGGTTATGGTATCTCCTTTCATCCTACATCACATATTCATCGTCATCTATTTACCTAATTATCACCACCTTTCTATCATCACCTATCTCTCATCATTTTATTTCATCACACACCAACTATTTCATCTATCCATGTTTCATCTGCAATATATTTGTAGATATAAAATAAATATACCGTTTAAATCTTTTAAAACATGTATAAAATCGTTCATCCAGCATAGACAACAAGTATTCAAATAATATGCATACATAGCACGTAATTTATATAAAATACTTCATATCTATGTGTAAGATGAAAGTAACTATATATACCATAAAAATCCCATAAATGCTTCCTAACTTCGAACCCCAAGGTTTACTCTACTAAAGCTTCATATTCTCGGCTCTCTGAACCTGAAGGGTCCAGATCTATCACACCAAAAAGCTCAAGATAGCTCTTCCTCTCACTCTACACACTCAAGCTCGCTAGGGTTCTCACTTATGGGAATGGTAGTTGCAATTGAAGGCCATAAGTGCCTTTAAATATGGCTCGGGCCCAAAGATTTAGGGTTTCTGCCAACAGCGCGGACTTGTCGAGTCGCCTCACCGACTCGTCGAGTCCATTCATTAATCCGAGTCATCAGTCGTGACCTTACTTGACGAGTTGAGGCGACAACTCGTCGAGTCTCTCTTCTTAACTCGAAAGAAAAATACTTAAATGATGATACCTGGAAATCCGGATGTTACATTTTGTTTTTTTTATTTCATAGATTTCTTCATCAACAAATGTTGCTACAATTAAACAAAAATAAATAATTTTGCTAAAACATAATACAATAGGAAGTTTGTTCACATTTAGTCATTGAACTTTTTAGAGGGAAACGAACTTTCGATTTTGTTCACATTTAGTCACTAAACTTTTTTTCATTATCTATTTCCCACTAAACTATTGAAACTGTTCACATTTTACCCTTATGACCGGCAACAGCCGGTCATAAGGGTAAAATGTGAACAGTTTCAATAGTTTAGTGGCAAATAGACAACGAAAAAAAATTTAGTGACTAAATGTGACAAAAATCAAAAGTTCGTTACCCTTTCAAGTCATTATCCCATAAAAAATCAATGCCCCAAATAAATGGAGGATACCAACAAAAGCAGATGTGCAACATTATGTTCTCAAGGACACGTTCTGTCGTTCCATATTTGTAAGCTGACGACGTGGCATAGCAAAAACCATGTCACAAACATTTAAACCACGTCACCTCTTTAAAAACAAAACCAATTATAATACGTTCTTTTTCTTCAATTCACTGTTCCCTACAAAAAACAATGGCGATGTCTAATTTGCGCCGTCTACTCTCCACGCCACCGCCGGACCTTTCCCGTCCCGCTGCGATTTTCTCCACCGTTCGATCGGAACTATGTAACTCTGCAAATCGGTTCTTTTCCAGTTCTCCTGAAAAGCTTCAAAGTCACCAAGACTTGCCCAACAATCAGCACGAAGCTGTTAACGAACAAGATCAGATCCAGAAACTTCAAGATCACGGAGAGGAAAACGATGAAGACGACGGTGACGAACCTGACATGAACAAAGAGACCGGCGAGATCGGTGGACCCCGAGGTCCCGAGCCTACTCGTTACGGTGATTGGGAACGTAATGGTCGTTGCTCTGATTTCTAAGTCACCCAATTTCATCTTCTAAACAGGTTAGGGTTCATTCGGTTGATTTCAGATCTTGTTATATATATATGTGATTTAATGTTTTCATAGTTGTCTTAATTGTAACCGGAAAGATCGATATTCAGTAATAAAGCAATGGCGATCTAGGGTTTCATCATTGGAATCAAAGTTGTCAGTTGTTTTTAGCTTAAGGGACTGTTTCAATTTCGTGTTTCCAAAGTGTATTTGCAATCTTCATACAAAGTGATGGTGAATTTCATGAAAAGATGATTGATTATTACTGTTTCAAATCAATCTAAACGAAAGAATCAATTCTTTTAGTTCAATCATCTTCGTTTGTAATTATTGAATCAAATATCTTTATGAAAGCATAATCTCATTAGTGAGATATGTTCACAAAAGGTCACCATTCCATGTTTACACAAATTAAACATGTTTCTCTTCATCCACACGTTTCATGGTAATGAACATTTATGATTTTGTTCAAAATACAATTTTCAATTTCCATGGATTACTTCACAAATTATGCATTTTTAACAAACCCAAATATCATAGTCACATAGTGTCTTGAATCATGTAAAATTAAATAAAAATACGAGAAAAGCTACATATAAACTCAAAGGTAAATGGCCATGGTAAAGAAAGAAGGTCTAAATGCGAGAAACAACCTTAACATGATGTTTTGGGAGTATAAGTTGTAATAATGAAAAATGATAGTACAATGTACTATGATATTTCTTGCATTTAGCCTGAGAAGGAATGGAAGGTGACAAATCTACCTTGATGTCTTTAAAATCCAATTTCACAAGATAATTTGACAACTTCATCATCAATAATTAAGAACCTATAATGTTTATTGAAATATTAACATAAATATAATAATATATAATTTTATTAAGATATAAATGTTCAAATATATAATAATAAGACAAAACTTCAAAAATGGTCCCTATGGTTTCCGAAAAAATCAAGTCTAGTCCCTAAGTCCAAAAAACCTCACAGATGGTCCCTGTGGTTTCAAAACTTTTAACAAATGGTCATTTTCGCTAACTCCATTAGCTTTTGACTGTTAAGTGAAGGACATTTCTGTCTTTTCACTATTACAGGGACCATTTTTGAAGTTTTGCCCTTATTTAAAAAAAAGAAAAAAAATTATTATTTAATATAGAAAAGGTCTCTCTCTCTCTCTCATAAAACACACCTCCTCTGGTTCCTCTTTATTTGATCGTAACAAAGAAACAAAAAATACTCTTTTGAAGAAAAGCCGTAAACCAATCTAGAACACCATTGTTGGACAGCTTCCAAAAACCATCGAATCGCCACCTCATCTCCAGCCTCCGCCACTAGAGAGCACGTTTTGACTCCCACCCCACATATCGATTCATCACAGGTTCATCATCAGCAGATTCATTACCATTGTGATTAGAATCAACTGTTGGACAAGTGAAATTGATGCTTTTAAAAATAAAGAGTGATTGAATTAATGCTCTAAAGATAAAGAAGACAAGTTTTTAAGCTAGGTTAACTGATTTCAGGGACCAAAACCTCATGGATTTCGAGATCCAAAGGTTGGTTGAATCCAAGACGATTGAATTCGATATATGTAAACAAGTTGAAGATCTACATGTATGCTTTTCTTTTCCCTGCAACTATATGTGATTTCTATTGGTTTAGAGTAAAATAATACAAAAATACCCCCTTTCCCCCTTTGATTTTGGGTTTCGGGTATGAATGAGAATAAAATTTGAACAGAATAGAACTTGAACAAGGAAAATAGGAGATTATAATAAGGAAGTCGATCTGGTGGTGGATGTCACAGTGATTGTGGAAGCTTCGATGTTATGGAGTAGAGGAATAAGTGTGGTATGTGGTGGATGGATGGTGGGAATAGTGATGTAGAAAAACGATGAACGTGATAGGGGGTCGGAGATGAGGAGATGCGATCTGAACATTTTTTTTTTCGGATCTCACCAAAACCAAAATCTCTCTAATTTGATGTTGTAGTTGTGCGATGTTGATTATCAGTCTGGGGTTTGATTTTGGTGGTAAGAGTGAGTTGAAGAATATGGGATGTTGTAGGTTCTGTGTTTGTTTTTATCCAAAACAAATGATAATAATCAAGCGTTTTCCTTCTTTTTGTTGTAAACATTTGATAAGCTCCATTGTTCAACTTTCAAATGGTGAAGCTTCATCTGGGTAATTTTATCATTGTATGGAATTTTTTTGATTTATTGGTCTGTAATTAGATAGAATTTCATATGGCAAAATTTAAAATGAACTTTCAGATGATACTAATTGAGAGAGAGAGAGAGAGAGAGAGAGAGAGAGAGAGAGAGAGAGAGAGAGAGAGAGAGAGAGAGAGAGAGAGAGAGAGCTTTTCTATATTAAATAATAATTTTTTTTAAATAAGGGCAAAACTTCAAAAATGGTCCCTGTAATAGTGAAAAGACAGAAATGCCCTTCACTTAACGGTCAAAAGCTAACAAAGTTAGCGAAAATGACAATTTGTTAAAAGTTTTGAAACCACAGGGACCATCTGTGAGGTTTTTTGAACTTAAGGATTAAACTTGATATTTTCGGAAACCACAGGGACCATTTTGAAGTTTTGTCTAATAATAATAATAATAATAATAATAATCCATTTGATATACTATACTTGTACGATAATTTATTCTAAGACCATATGAGGAAAATATATAAAACTACAAGAACTAAATTAATTTTTTTTATGGTAGTAACTTTTAAATACATAATATGTTTTGATTTTTTACATATATATGTAATTGTAATTAACATCCTCTAGTTACTTATTAAACACTCCCTTATTTTGATTTATTTTGTTATTTTTTCGTCTTTTATTAGTATTACTAGGTGTGAAACCCGTGTAATACACGACAAGCTGATTTAAAAAAGATTAAACATTAAATTGTAAACGAAAAATATTTTTTAATTTACAACTTTAAAATAAGAAACAAACATATTTATTATAATTTAATATCATATATATGATATTTAATACTTTACATATATAAGTATACTATTTTAATTTTAAAAATATGTGACTTTAACTTTAAAAATTGAATCAAACCGAAAATTGACAAGTGGATAATATTTATTTCAAAAATACCACAAAATAACAAGTGTAAAAACTCATGAGAGATTGACATATGACAAAAAAAAAAACATTCGTTTATTAAGGAGGATGATTTGATATCTTTTTCTTTATCTTTTATTGTCTTTTTTATTAACATTAATTGGTTTATTATTATTATTATTATTATTTTGCAAGTTATAACTTGTTTGTACATTTTCAATACATAGGAATATTCTATGGCCATGCCTTTACTTGAATAGTATCCGTTTTATTAGGTGCGTGCGAAAAAACCGAAGCTAAACCAAAACCGAATCGTTTGAAAAACCGATGGTTTGGTATTTGTTTTTAGAAAAAACCGATTTTTAGGTTTGGTTTTGTTTTTCAATATCTAAAAACCGAAAAAACCTGAATCGAACCGAAATACACAAAATGACGATGTTCTATATATAAATATCACACTATTAGTAAAGTAATCTATAAAATAATAAAAATTAATATTCTATGGTGTAAAAGTCTAAAAAGATTCAAATCTCATAGATCTCATATCGATTATGAGATTCAAAAGTGAAGATTTTTTTAATATTATAAAACGAAGGAAAATAGTTAACTCAACAATCCTAAAGTGATTATTTGTATACAAACGCACATAAAAAATAAGCATAATCTTTTTTTGATTTTTTGTTTAAATAGATAAGACATATTGCATATTTATATTGGAATATATACTAAACAAGTATGACCTTTTAAAATCCAATGATCTGAGTCTAATAATTTAAAATTGAAAGTCCAAAAAAAACCGAATCATGTTCATCCCTACGTTTTATTATTATTAATATATTTTTAATAATAATAATAATAATAATAATAACAACAACAACAAACAAAATAGATACAAAATAAAATAAAAAATAAAAATAAAAGGATAAAATATCCTATATGGGATTTGTAATAAGTAATGCGTTCTTCTTAAATAAACCACAAAAATTCTAAAAATTATTTTAACTTTTTAAAAATTTTAAAATTAATTATCTAAATTATATAAAATCGTATTATTATTTATTATTGTTTTTATTTATTTACTTTTATTTTTCGATTTAAAAGTATTTTAATTTTTTTAGACATTGTTTGAGTATATTATTTAATGTTTTTTTTGACGTTTAAATTGTATAACGTTTTTTGACGTTTTATTCGAATATGCATAGATAAAAAATGAATAACTATTTGTTGATTGTTAGGGTGTAAAGTTCTTATTGGATGTGTTTTATCTTCTTTTGATGTGTAATAGGTTGAGTTTTTTTTTTTATAAATAAGAAGTGAGTGACTCTCATTTATTTAAGAACCATTATGGAACCCATTTGAGGTGAGATTAGACTAGTGAGTGAAGGGATAAGTTTTACCCTCTGACAAATTTAGATTCGTTTATGCCGCAAACTTGCAAAAAAAGTTTAATTTTACCATTTTTACATGTTAGTCGGTCATATGTACATGTGGCAACCCATATGTGCGCTGACTAGGATCTATGGTTGACATGTACACTAATATGGAATGGCACGTTCGCATGCAATCTTTTATCTGAAATATTAAACATTTTGAAAAAGATATAGACAACAAGATTCAAACCCAAGTACTTCAGCCAGTTAGCATCCTTTTCACTAGGCTAGAAAGGGATCTGTGTTGGAATTCATTGAAGTTAGAATATATAGTTGTTGGAATTCATTGAAATTAGAATATATAGTAATCGAAAATCTTATATATTGTATTAATACAAATTTTTTCATATTTTTCATGTATTGAACATGTTTTTTTTTTCTTTTTGTATTTTCAGTATAATTTTTTTTGTATTCCCAATATAAATACTTTTTTTTTTCGTATTTTGAATATAAATATGGATTTTCGTATTATTAATACAAATACGTATATTTTTGTATTTTTGAAAGTAGAAATAGGTACTTATATATTTAAAAACGTATTCATATACTTAAAAAAAATCTTTACAATAAAAAAATATGTATTTGCTCTATTTATACACTTAGAAATGTATTTTTACAACTAAATTCTCAAATCTACAAATACTCTTTCAAATATATAAATGTTCTTAACTCTGAAAATATTTTTTGAAGTTTATAAATACAATTTTAAATATATAAATACATTTTAAAACATATTGTTTCGCTCATTAAATATAAATAAATACTTTTTTACTTTATAAATATGATTTTCATTATAAAAATGTGTTTATAAAATACATACACTTTCAAAAATATAAATACCTTTAAAAATGTTTTTAAACTTAAAAACATATTATTTACCTTCATAAATATAATTATACCTTTAAAAACATTAAAATAAAAAATACAATTTTTGACTCTTATTTTCTGTTAGGCAATCGCTTATACCCTCGATGAAGATCACTGTGGTCTATGTGGCCTCGAACTTTGGGTGTGCACACTACCCCAACCATTGTGATCGGGGGTGTTCGTGATGTTTTGTGGTGCGTACGATGAAACCAAACGCCCAATCAGGCCCTCTTGCTCGATTTGGAACCAGAGTAGCCGTTCAATGGCTATTTTTTATTTTCAAAAAAGGTATATATTTATTTTTAAACAACATCTTTTACATATAAATACCACACTTTTAACCCTCATTTCTTACACCATTGTAACACCTAGTTCCTAGTACGTATTTTTAAAATAAGTATTTTGCATTTTGGCCTGAGAGGCGAGTTGGTGGCCCAACTCGTCGAGTAGAAGCGGATTGGACACGGGAGTTAAGTGATTGGCTCGGCGAGTTAGAGACCGGACTCGACGACTCCATGTTGTCCGGACAAAAACCCTAATATGAGGGTTTGCACCCTATATAAACACCTTAACTCAGCCTCCCTTGTCCCTAACACTCTCCTAGAGCTGCATATCGAAACCCTAGCCAATTGTGTGTGTGTTACAGCCATTTTGGTGCTTTTGTTGACTTGTGAAGCTTGGAAGGAAGAAGAGGAGCTTGAGTATTCGACTTCGGGCTTATGGATCCAGAAATCTCATTCCATCTTCAGCTTAATCAAGGTAAAATGCTCATGCTTTGGTCTTCCATTTGGTTGTTCATCTTTAGATTGTAGATCTTGGGTGCAATTAGGGCTTTTCAAGCCATTTTCGGATTTGGAAGTGTTGAGTGAGTTTGGACTTTAGATCTGGGCCTTAAGAGGGGTCTCATGGCATAAAGGTGCCAACTTTAGGGCCATGAGAGCCCCATGCACATTGTAGGACACTTTATATGGATTTTTGAGCTAAAAACCCCATGCATGTGCATCAAGTTTTGAACTTTACGTATAAAATGGACATTAGGAGGCCAGATCTATGGTTTTGGTGTGTTAGACCTCATTTAAATCGACTGTATGGATTTGATCAAGGTTGGACTCGGCGAGTTGTTCTTGGCACTCGAGGAGTCGGTGACCATTGTGCACCAAACCCTTTATATGAATGGTTAAGTGTTAGGAAGGAAGTCCTTTGTGAGTTTAGACGCGAAAAGGGACCTGGA
This sequence comes from Lactuca sativa, assembly GCF_002870075.4. Classification (NCBI taxonomy): domain Eukaryota; kingdom Viridiplantae; phylum Streptophyta; class Magnoliopsida; order Asterales; family Asteraceae; genus Lactuca; species Lactuca sativa. The sequence continues at coordinate 78,002,902 of NC_056631.2, read as the reverse complement.
AGCTGTGGGACTTGACGAGTGGTATGAGCAGACTCGGCGAGTCCATAGCAATCTCCCAATCTTTGAAGATGGACTCGACGAGTTGTTCATACAACTCGGTGAGTCATAGACTGGACAAGTTCTTAAGTTGGAGATGAACTCGATGAGTTCAAGAAGGAACTCGGCGAGTCGGATGAAGATGGTCCCGATGTTATGATTGAAGGAGAACCCGTCGAGTTTTGCTAGACTCGACGAGTGGAGCCAGGGTTTTGTGTGGGATTAGAGAAGCATGGACTCGACGATTTGGTAGGCCAACTCGGCGAGTCAGGTCAACTGCATGTTGACTTTGACCAATTTTGACTTTGACTGAACTTAGGCTGACCTTGTTTAGGGTTGTATGTGATATGTGTTGACTTGAAGGTTGTCGTGTAGGGATCGAGGAGTCGTAGGGAGTCGACTTGTGTGGCGAGGATAGTTCAGACACTGCACGACATTGAGGTGAGTTACCTTCCAGTAGGGATGGGTCTAAGGCCACAATGTCGGCCCACCAAAAAGGGGTATTTAGAAGATAATGGTCTTTATGATAGTTATCTTGGTCTGGTTATGTGATTTATCTGGATATGTTATGTGCATAGTAGGGATTAGTTTCCCTAACAGTGGTCCTTAGGACCCAAGGGTAGGTCAGTACCCGGATATGCCTGACTGTATGTTTATACTTGTTGATTATATGCTAGTGGTAGGGGTGCAATAGTCCCCAGTTACCGGTTGAAAGATACCGATGACAAATACAGGTTGAAAAATACCAAGGATGGTTACCGGTTGAAAGATACCGATGAAGGCTACCGGTTGAAATATACCGATGAAGGTTATCGGTTGAAAGATACCGACGATATTATATGGTATGTGGTATGATGGGGGAACTCACTAAGCTTCGTGCTTACAGTTTTGGTTTTGGTTTAAGGTACCTCTTCGTCGAAGGGGAAGGAGTCGGCGGTGTAGCAGCGCATCACACACACACACACATGTTTCCGCAAGAAGTTTTTGGGACTGTACTCTGATTTTCCATACTTATGATGTTATGGTTTGAAATACAACATTATGATTTTGTAATGGATGTTTTATTGACAATGTTTTGGTAAAATGTTTATTAAATGCGTTAATCCAAAATTGAAATTTTTGGCCTTGAAAATTGGGTCGTTACAAGTTGGTATCAGAGCCCTGGTTTGAGGGATTCGGACACACCCTCGGGGGTGTCTGGACTCAAACCGAGGGACTAAAAGATCTTTCAATGAAAAATGGTTTTCTAAAGTCTAAACTGAGAGATTTTAAGAAAGATGAAGTGTGTGATGCGTGCGACCGGCCGGGCTCAAGTAAGTTTTCCCCAAGATACCCATACATGTTATGTTATGTTATATGGTTTTGATTCATAAAACTGAATGCTAGAATAGGACTAAGGATCTAGGAGGATGCCTTGTGTGCCTGATATATGATTCTGAGAATTGCATGCTAGTTAGGGCTAAGGATCTAGGAAGGATGCCTTATGTGCCTGTTGTATGAGCTGTATGCTAGGACTGTTTAGTCATCAGGAGGATGGCCTGTGTAGGTTATGCCTAGTTTGATTACTCAATGCACGAATGTTGCTTGCTTTGTGCTATGGGGGTTCTGACCAGCTTCAACTAACTAAGGAGCGAATATGTAACATTATCTGTAAGCTAGTTAGGGGGAGGTGGTGGGGAATCCTAGTGCAACTGATGGCGGAGAGTAGGTCGGAAAGTGCCGTAGGGAAGCCTAGGATGAGGTCAGTGGAAAGGGTATTGGTAAAAGAGACTTGGTGAAGTCGAAGCAACTCTTGGGGAAAGTACGGATAGATGTGGAAGATAGTATGGGCCCGTACTACTGAAAGCAAAGGATCCGTACTCGAACCAAGGTGGGCCTAGATGGAACCAGGAAACTTGGAAAGTATATGTGACTCTGACATGCGTATGTTTATTGTTCAGAATGGTGGTAACGCGACATGGAGCAGGAGGTTCAGGATCCGGGCCAGGATCGGGCTCAGGGGCAGGATCCGAGCATGTGGATGATGGGTTACGCGAGTTCATTGCGTTCGAGATCACGAGGGGTATCCTTGATGCGACGCCAGTTATCTTTGGGTCGATCAAGGAGGGGATCATTGAGCTGATGGAGGATCGCCTCAGGGCGTTCCGGAGTGACATGGCGACTAGCTAGTCAGGACCACGCATACTGTCCTTTAAAGACTTCAGAGGGAGTGGTGCGCCAGGTTTCCACGGGGCGAAGGACCCCATTGCTGCCAAACGATGGATTGCGGACATTGAGTCTGCACAGCTGACCAGCTTCTGCCCGAGGGGTCTAAGGTACGATTTGCAGCAGGGTGTTTGAGGGACCGGGATAGGGACTGGTGGGAGTCGGTTGGTGACTCTCTGGGAGCCTCGACTGTTGAGGCTATGACATGGTCGGATTTTGTGACCCAGTTCAGAGCAGAGTTTGCGCCAGCTATAGAGTTTCAGCAGCTAGCCAATGAATTCTTAGATATGAGACAGACTACGGAGACTGTGGCGGAGATCACCGCCAAGTTCCGGGAGAGGGCTTTGTTGGTGCCCCAGTATGCGGGTGATGAGGACATGAAGAGGACCCGCTACCATGACATGCTACGAGCTGACATCCGGGAGCATGTCAATTTTTCAGCTTGCCCTACCCTGGATTCCATGATTTCCAGGGCTAGGGAGAGGGAGATTGATCTGGAGCACATCCGGAAGAGGAAGGCAGAGGAGGGACAGATGGTGGGGGCTTCGGGGGAGAAGCCCAAGGGATCCGATGGTAGGCCAAAAGGCCAGTCAGGGCGAGACCGCTGTGGAAAATGCGGTCGGTCACACGAGGGAGCTTGTCGCACTAGGCCGGGTTCAGGCTGTTATAAGTGCGGCAAGGTTGGGCATTTTGGCAGGGATTGTACTGCCCCTACTCCTGCGATTCAGATATCTGACCTGATTTGCTTTCATTGTAATCAGAAGGTCCATAAAAAGGCTAATTGCCCTAGATTGACAGCAGCAGCGGCAGCGGTGCCGGTTGTGGCGCCGACTCCAGCGACAACACGGGTTGTGGATGGCCGGAAGGCCAAGTTAGAGGCTCCAGTGGTACGGAGCCGAGCATTTCATATGACAGCCGAGGAGGCACGCGCTCCACCCGATGTGGTGACGGGTATGATTTCTTATCCTTATGCTTTTATATTATGTCGTTGTGATTTTGAGATATCATGTGCCTTGTTTAGGATCATTCCATGTGAACGGAATCCCAGTTCAGGTGTTGTTTGATTCGAGTGCCACCCGATCTTTTGTCTCTCTTGCGATTAACAAGAAGTTTTCGGAGTCTTCGGGCATGTTGGATTTCCCTCTAGAGGTCGAGATTGCGGACGACCGGTCGGTACGAGCATCGGAGGTCTATCGGGACTGTGTTTCGAGGCTGTTCGAGGAGCGTTACCTGGTAGACCTAGTTCCTATTCCGTTGAGGGGGAACAAGGTGATTATAGACATGGATTGGTTGAGCCCCAATGGGGCAGTGATAGATTACGCGCAGCTGCTGGTTCGGATCAGGACCCCAAGTGGAGGAGAGTTGGTAGTTCAGGGCGAGAGGCCACAGCAAGGACCAACGGTATGTTCAGCAGCGAGAGCTAGGCGTTACCTTCAGCAGGGTTGCGCAAGATATGTCGCCTATGTTATGGACACCCGGGAGGCGGGTAAGGCGACGGTGGGCGATGTACCTGTAGTGCGTGAGTTTACGGACGTATTCCCCGAGGAGTTGCCTGGGATACCTCCGGAGAGGCAGGTGGAATTTAGGATCGACCTAGTCCCCGGTGCGGCTCCGATAGCCAAGGCACCGTATCGGTTGGCTCCTTATGAGATGCAGGAGTTGTCTATACTGCTGCAGGAGCCGTTAGACAAAGGATTCATTAGACCGAGTAGTTATCCCTGGGGAGCCCAGATTTTGTTTATGAAAAAGAAGGACGGGTTGCATCGGATGTAAATAGATTATCGGGAGCTGAATAAGGTAACGGTGAAGAACCCTTACCCACTCCCAAGGATTGATGACCTCTTTGACCAGTTACAGGGAGCATCTTGGTTCTTCAAGATTGATCTGCGCTCAGGATATCATCAGATGAGGGTCATAGAGGAGGATGTACAGAAGACGGCGTTCCAGACACGCTATGGCCACTATGAGTTCATGGTGATGCCTTTCGGGCTCACCAATGCTCTTGTCGCATTCATGGACCTCATGAATCGCGTGTGTAGACCGATGTTAGACTGGCCTGTGATAGTGTTTATTGATGACATCTTGGTTTACTCCAAGACGCAGGAGGAGCACGAGGAGCATCTGCGGGAGGTTCTGGAGACTTTGAGGAGGGAGAACTTGTATGCTAAGTTCTCCAAGTGTAAGTTTTGGTTGCGCGAAGTGCAGTTCCTTGGGCACCTCGTCAAACAGGACGAGATTTCAGTGGACCCGGCCAAAGTAGAGGCCGTGATGAGATGGGAAGTTCCGAAGTCTCCATCTGAGATTTGGAGTTTCCTAGGACTAGCCAGATACTATCGGAGATTCATCCAGGATTTCTCCAAGATAGACATACCCTTGACCAGGCTAACAAGGAAAGTCGTGGTCTTTCGTTGGGGGCCTGAGCAGTAGGCCGCATTCGAGACTCTGAGACAAAGATTGTGCGAGGCGCCAATCTTAGCCTTGCCAGAGGGCATAGAGGATTTTGTTGTATATTGTGATGCGTCCATCTTAGGTTTGGGCACAGTTATGATACAGAGAGGGCATGTCATCGCCTACGCGTCGAGGCAGCTGAAGCCTCACGAGGCGAATTACCCGACGCATGATTTGGAGCTAGGGGCTGTCGTATTCGCCCTCAAGATTTGGCGTTGTTACCTCTATGGGGTTCGTTGTACGATTTACACAGACCACAAGAGCCTGAGGTATCTCATGGACCAGCCAAATCTGATATATGAGGCAGCGTCGGTGGCTCGATGTGGTAAGGATTACGATTGCGAGATCCTTTACCATCCGGGAAAGGCCAATGTGGTGGCCGACGCGCTTAACCGCAAGGCAGCACCGATCAGGTATATCTGTCTAAGGATGACAGTTGTGACTCCGTTGTTGGAGCGGATTCGGGAGGCCCAGCAGGAGGCCATGAAGGAGGAACATCAGAAGAGCGAGCGGATTGTGGGTCAGGTTTCCTCCTTTGACTATGACAGCCGGGGGTTATTGACTCTGCACCGTAGGGTGTGGGTCCCATATCATGGGGGTGTGCGCTAGGTATTGATGGAGGAGGCGCACAAATCTCGATTCCCCATTCACCCGGGGGCGACGAAGATGTATAGAGATCTTCGTCTGGACTATTGTTGGCCCTGCATGAAGCGGGATGTGGCATGGTACGTAGAGCGGTGCTTGACCTGTAGGAAGGTTAAGGCCGAGCATCAGAGACCTCACGACAAGATGCATCCGTTGGACATTCCGCTATGGAAATGGGAAGACATCACGATGGATTTTATCACAAAGCTTCCCAGGACCGCGCGGGGAGCGGATTCGATCTAGGTCATCGTCGATCGATTGACCAAGAGCGCTCATTTTATCCCGATTCAGGAGAGTATTTTGGCTGAAAATTTAGCCGATATTTATATCAAGGAGGTGGTGGCGCGGCACAGGGTGCCAGTATCGGTGATTTTAGACAGAGACGTACGGTTTACTTCCAGGTTCTGGAAGAAGTTCCATGACGAGCTGGGAACTTGTCTGCATTTTAGAACCGCTTTTCACCCGCAAACAGATGGACAGAGTGAGCCGACCATCCGGACCTTGGAGGATATGTTGCGGGTGTGTGTCTTAGACTTCGGAGGTAGTTGGGATACTTACCTTCCTTTGGCTGAGTTCTCGTACAACAACAATTATCACGCGAGTATTGACCGTCCTCCCTTCGAGATGTTGTACGGAAGGAAGTGCAGGACCTCGATATATTGGGGTGAGGTTGGTCAGAGGGTTATAGGGAGTACCGAAGTGGTACTCAAGACTACGGAGAGTATCCAGCAGGTCCGGAGTAGGCTTCAAACTGCTCAGAGTCGGCAGAAAAGTTATGCCGACAAGCGCCGATCTAACTTAGAATTCTAGGTCGGGGATATGGTTCTCCTGAAGGTGTCGCCTTGGAAAGGCGTTATTGTAACACCGTAAATTTCAAAATAAATTTTTCACAATTTATAAAAACATTTCCCATTAACTTTTCATAAAAACATCAAGTTTAAATCTCAATTCACATCATACAAAATCCCAAGATCACAAGTATAGCAAAATCCCCTGTGTGTGTACGGATCAAGCCGGCGCCTTCCCACGGTCATCGCTAGTACCTGAAACAACAACACTAACACTGTAAGCATGAAGCTTAGTGAGTTCCCCAAAATACCACACATAAAACACATATTAGCCACTCGAGGCTATAACTCTATGGGTCCGTGCACCCAAACTCTGTGAACCCTCAGGTTCTAACTCTAGGAACCTTCCAGTTCCAACTCTGTAAACATGCACAACATAAATCACATAGAATTAATGCAGTACAACACATAGCATACACATAACATACATACACTAACACATAGCTCTGATTACCTACTCAAGGTAAAGTATAGTGAGAAGACTCACCTCGCGTATCTCGGTATCTCACGAATCCTGGAAATCCCTCGTGCTCGATCCTCCGAGCTCTAATCCTCCTATAACATCACATGACTCTAATTAACACTTTTTATCTCTAAGGTTGACTATCCCTAAGAAGTCAACATAGGTCAACTCTGGTCAACGGTCAACGGTCAACTTTGACCGGACTCGGCGAGTGCACAAGGGCAACTCGGCGAGTCTAGATGTTTTCACCAACTCTCTAGGATTCCCTTTTTACACGTCGAGTACTCCCCCTGACTCGACGAGTTCCATCTGGCAGAATCGCGGGGCCACCCCGACTCAACTCGCCGAGTTCCAAGAACAACTCGGCGAGTCCCAGCTCGACTCAGTCCACTGACCACCCTTCCTAACTCGCCCTGATTCACTGAGTCAACTCATGACTCGATTGGACCACTCACTGGCCGATCTAAGGGCAGTCTTCAAGCTACTCGCCGAGTCTGCTCATCGGACTCGGCGAGTCCATGCCATGCAATCACTCAAACTCGCTTCTAAGGTCAGATCTGTTCCACCAATTCATAGATCTGGCCTCCCTAGACTGATTCACCACGTAAAGCCCCTATCTTGGTGTACACATAACACTCCATGTCTCATAAATGGCATTTTGGCCCAAGGCATAAGGATTCCAATCCAAAACCTCCATAGATTCACAGAAAGCTTGGGCAAAGGGACACTCTGGACCCCCAAGGGTCCAGATCTATGGTCTAAAACGCTTAAGGGACCAAGGAGGCGCTAGATCTAGCCACATTAGGCCTCAATAAGCCCTAAATCAATGAAAACATCAACATAGAAGAGAATAGCTTGAAGATATTACCACAATAACGATGCTCTGGACTCCAAACCCTCAGAAATGGCTCCTCTTGCTTTCCCCTTAGCTGATCCTCCCTTTTCCTTGCAAGATGACACTTCCAAGATCAATAATGGCCTCCTTCTTTGCTCCAAACGCTCACACTCGATTAGGGTTTCACTCAAGGGACTGGTGAGCACAAATGACGGCCATAAGGCCCTTTAAATAGGTCCCAAACCCAAGCAATTAGGGTTTCATTAAACAGCGCGGACTCGCCGAGTCCATATCCTGGACTCGCCGAGTCCAGACGAATCCCGCGTCCAGAATCGCGACCCTACCCGGCGAGTCTGAGCTCCAACTCGTCGAGTCCCCTCTAAAAACACCAAAAACAAAACAATAAAGGGTACCTAGAATTCCGGGCTGTTACAACTCTCCCCCACTAGAACTAGACTTCGCCCTCGAAGTCCCGCTCTGAAAATAGCTCCGGATGCTGCTCCCGCATCTCGCGCTCCGGCTCCCAGGTCATCTCCGATCCCTTCCGGTGTTGCCACTGAACCAACACCAGAGGTACCTCCTTGTTCCTCAGAACCTTGATCTTCCGATCTCTGATGGCCACTGGCCTCTAGGCATAATTCAGGCTCGTATCCACCTGAATATCCTCTAATGGAACCACTGCCGACTCATCAGCTATACACTTCCTCAATTGCGACACATGAAAAGTGTCGTGGATCTGCCCCAACTTCGCTGGCAATTCCAAATGATAGGCTACCTGGCCTACCCTCGCAATCACACGAAATGGCCCAATATACCGGGGCCCCAACTTGCCCCTCTTCCTGAATCGAATCACTCCTTTCCAAGGAGAGACCTTCAGGAGAACGAAGTCGCCGACCTGAAACTCAAGCTTGGACCGGCGTCTGTCTGCATAACTCTTCTGTCGGCTCTGGGCGGTCAATAACCTCTGTCTGACCTGCTGAATCTGCTTTGTCGTCTGAAGCACGATCTCTGTACTGCCCATCACTCTCTACCCAACCTCCCCCCAGCAAATGGGGGTCCGACACCTCCTACCATACAACAGCTCAAAGGGTGGCATATCAATGCTCGAATGATGGCTGTTGTTGTAGGAAAACTCTGCCAAGGGTAAATACGCATCCCAGCTACCCCCGAAATCCAACACACATGCTCGAAGCATGTCCTCAAGCGTCTGAATCGTCCGCTCACTCTGACCGTCTGTCTGGGGGTGATATGCGGTACTAAAATGCAATCTAGTACCCAACTCCTCATGAAATTTCTTCCAGAATCTGGAAGTGAAACGCACATCACGGTCCGAAATGATCGAGATCGGCACCCCATGCCGAGATACCACTTCTCTCACATATATCTCCGCTAACTTCTCCGCTGAAGAACTCTCACTGATGGCAAGGAAGTGAGCGCTCTTCGTCAACCTATCCACAATCACCCAAATTGCATCAACTCCTCTGGCAGTTCTCGGCAATTTGGTGATGAAATCCATAGTGATCTGTTCCCACTTCCACTCGGGAACCTCCAATGGCTGTAACTTGCCATGCGGTCTCTGGTGCTCGGCCTTAACCCTGCGGCAGGTCAAGCACCTCTCAACAAACCAGGCGACATCCCTCTTCATACAGGGCCACCAATACTCTTTCCTTAAATCCAAATACATCTTCGTAGCCCCCGGATGGATCGAAAATTTCGACCGATGAGCCTCTTCCATCAAAGTAGTACGCGTACCGCCCACAAACAATACCCAAATCCGACCCTGAAAAGTCATAAGCCCACGACCATCCGTAACGAACTCTGAAACCAAACCAACGACCCGTTCCCTCTTCTGCATCTCCGGTTCCACAGCCTCGGCTTGTGCCCCACGAATGGCATCCAATACCGGAGCTATCACGGTCAATCTCAAACATAAATCTCGCAGTGGAGTGCTCTCCGCCCTGCGGCTCAACGCATCGGCCACCACATTGGCCTTGCCCGGGTGGTACAGGATCTCACAATCATAATCCTTGACCACATCTAACCACCTCCTCTGCCGCATATTTAGGTTGGGCTGATCCATCAAGTACTTCAAACTCTTATGGTCCGTGTATATCGTACACCGAACCCCATATAAGTAGTGACGCCAAATCTTGAGGGCGAACACTACTGCCCCCAACTCTAGATCATGTGTGGGATATCTAGTCTCATGAGGCTTCAGCTGCCTCGATGCATATGCTATCACATGTCCCCTCTGCATCAACACCGCACCCAGCCCCAAAATCGATGCATCACAATATACAACAAAATCCTCCATCCCTTCCGGGAGAGCTAATACCGGGGCTTCGCACAGCCTTTGGCGAAGTGTCTCAAAGGAGGTCTGCTGCTCGGGACCCCATGAGAATGCAACACCCTTTCGGGTCAATCTGGTGAGTGGCACTGCGATCTTGGAGAAATCCTTGATAAATCTCCGATAATACCCCGCCAATCCAAGGAAACTCCTGATCTCAGAGGGTGACTTTGGCACCTCCCAACTCATCACCGCCTCAACCTTGGCCGGATCGACCAATATCCCTTCCTGATTAACGAGATGTCCAAGGAACTGGACCTCCCGCAACCAGAAATCACACTTGGAGAACTTTGCATAAAGCTTCTCCGATCTCAAAACCCCAAGGACCTCCCTCAAATGCTCCTCATGCTGCTCTCTAGATCTCGAATATACCAGAATATCATCGATAAATACAATCACCGACTGATCCAACATCGGCCTGCATACCCTGTTCATGAGATCCATGAACACAGCTGGGGCATTGGTGAGCCCAAAAGGCATCACCACAAACTCATAATGCCCATATCGCGTCCTGAACGCTGTCTTCTGGACGTCCTCATCCCGCACTCTCACCTGATGATATCCCGACCTCAAATCGATCTTGGAGAACCAAGATGCTCCCTGCAACTGATCAAATAAATCGTCGATCCTCGGTAACGGGTAACGGTTCTTGACCGTCAGCTTGTTCAACTCCCGGTAGTCAATGCACATCCGATGTGAACCATCCTTCTTTTTGACGAACAGAATAGGTGCTCCCCACGGCGAGCTGCTCGGCCGAATAAATCCCTTCCCCAGCAACTCCTGAAGCTGCGAGGATAACTCCTGCATCTCTGGAGGTGCAAGACGATAAGGCACCTTAGCGATAGGTGCGGCCCCCGGAACCAAATCAATACCAAACTCCACTTGCCTCACAGGAGGCACACCCGGCAACTCCTCGGGAAAAACATCTGGAAACTCACGCACCACCGATACCTCCTCAACTGAACTCTGTCTCTCGGAAGTCGCTCGCGTATCCATCACATACGCCACAAAACCCTTACAGCCCTGCTGTAGACACTGCCTCGCCCTAGCGGCCGAACAAAAAGCTGATCCTGAACGTGTACCCTCACCGTACACTGAAAGAACTCCTCCACTAGGGTTTCGTATGGTCACCAGCTGACGCTCACAGTCGATAACCCCGCCGAATTGGCTCAACCAGTCCATGCCCACAATGACACAGACATCACCCATCGCAATAGGAATTAGATCAATTGAAAACTCAACCTCGAAAATCTCTAACACACATCCCCGGAGAACCTCCGTGGCACAAATCACTCTATCGTCAGCTATGGAAACTCTCAGAGGTCGACTCAATGCCTCACGACTAACACTGATATGCTGACTAAAGGCCAAAGATACAAAAGACCGACTCGCACCTGAGTCAAATAACACTAACGCAGGTATAGAGCTCACAAGGAAAGTACCTACGCATAACATAATATAAGCATAATATCTCAACATCAAAATAAATACATGAAAGGAAACATACCAGCCACAACATCGGGCGCAGCGCGGACCTCCCCCGCAGTCAGCTCGAAGGCTCTCCCTCGAGCTCTCGGCGCCTCGGCCTTCACAGGCCGACTCTCTGTAGCTCTGATGGCGGCAGGAGCAGATCCCTGAGATGCTCCGCACAACTGCGGACACTCGGCCTTCCGGTGTCCGGTCTGGTTGCAGTGAAAACACACTGCAAACCCCTTGGGGCAGTCCTTGGCCATGTACCCCTCCTTGCCACATTTGTAGCAAGACCCCGCTCGGCAAACTCCGTCATGACCCTTGTCGCACTTCCCGCAAGTGCGGCCCTTCTGGCTCCCTGGTTTGGGATCAGCGGGCTTGGCCCGCTTGGCTGCCGGCTGAGACTGTGCCGGTCGCCGATCCCTCCCCTGAGACTCCGCCTCCTCCCTGGCCTGAGTCTCAAGCTCAATCTCCCTCTTCCGGGCATTTGCCTGAAGCTCAGCAAATGTCCGGTACGAGGAGTTCACAGCGAACTCCCGAATATCCCGCCTCAGAATGCTCAAGTAGCGGCTCATACGTGCCTGCTCAGTGGACACGTGCTAAGGGCAGAACATCGCCCTCTCATGGAACATCCTCGTGATCGCTGTAACTGACTCACTACCCTGCTTGAGGGTCAGAAACTCCTGTGCCAAACGCTCCCTCTCCACCTGGGGAACGTACTCATCTCGGAACATGGTAGTGAACCTCTCCCAGGTCACTGCCGAAAGCTCAGCAGGCATATAATGCATCGTAACAAACTTCCACCAGTCCTTCGCTCCCAAGCGAAGCTGGTTCAGCGCGAACCGAACTTTCAAATGCTCAGGAGACGAGCAAGTGAAGAAACACCCCTCAATATCATATATCCACCTCATAGCTGCCACCGGATCCTGAGTCCCATCAAACTCTGGTGGTTTTGTGTTGCTGAACTCGCGGAACAGCAACGCATCACCACCCTGCGGCCTCGCAGCAGCAATCGCTGCGGTAGCCGCTGCAGCAGCAGCCTCAGAAGGAGCGGCATAACGCTCATCAAATGTCTCAATCAATGTGGTCTTTATAGACCCAAACATCTCTGCCCTGATGGCCGCAGCCACCTCCTCCTGAATGATCCGGCGGATCTCCTCCTCACTGCTACCACTGCTCTCGGGCATCAAACGTGTCCTCACCATGATCTACCTCTGAAATACAACATACGATAAATTATAATCCACACGAGCATACTCACACTCGTCAACTCTTCCCTCCTTGATTCTTGGCATTCCAAAGATTCTTACTTGGGATGCACTCCACTCCGGTGCTTCCAGTAGTGCGGGCCCAATACTACTGTCCGCACCGCACCAGAATACACTCCAAGTCCTCCTCTTCGGATCCCAGGTCCCAAGTACTCTATCATGCGTAAACCACTCTCTAATAAATCTCTCATAAGCCCCTCACTGCTACCTACTCACTCTCAAGCATCTCGTAGCAGCTCACCTCTCCCTAGGCTAAGGCATCACAAATCAGGCCACTCTAATCCTAATAGTAATACCTCGCCTACTCTAGCATGCAGATACATCGTATCAATATCAATATCACATAATATAAAGGTATTTTGGGAAATCACCGTTCGGGCGTTGACTGATCGTACACACATCTCTTGCTCTGCGTTTTTCAAAAATCTTTTACTCTTTTCGAAAATACATCTCAAATCCTCAGTTTGAGTTCAAATACCCCCGAAGGTGTACTCGAATCCCTCAAACCAAGGCTCTGATACCAACTTGTAACACCGTAAATTTCAAAATAATTTTTTCACAATTTATAAAAACATTTCCCGTTAACTTTTCATAAAAACATCAAGTTTAAATCTCAATTCACATCATACAAAATCCCAAGATCACAAGTATAGCAAAATCCCCTGTGTGTGTACGGATCAAGCCGACGCCTTCCCACGGTCATCGCTAGTACCTGAAACAACAACACTAACACTGTAAGCACGAAGCTTAGTGAGTTCCCCAAAATACCACACATAAAACACATATTAGCCACTCGAGGCTATAACTCTATGGGTCCGTGCACCCAAACTCTGTGAACCCTCAGGTTCTAACTCTAGGAACCTTCCGGTTCCAACTCTGTAAACATGCACAACATAAATCACATAGAATTAATGCAGTACAACACATAGCATACACATAACATACATACACTAACACATAGCTTTGATTACCTACTCAAGGTAAAGTATAGTGAGAAGACTCACCTCGCGTATCTCGATATCTCACGAATCCTGGAAATCCCTCGTGCTCGATCTTCCGAGCTCTAATCCTCCTATAACATCACATGACTCTAATTAACACTTTTTTTCTCTAAGGTTGACTATCCCTAAGAAGTCAACACAGGTCAACTCTGGTCAACGGTCAACGGTCAACTTTGACCGGACTCGGCGACTGCACAAGGGCAACTCGGCGAGTCTAGACGTTTTCACCAACTCTCTAGGATTCCCTTTTTACACGTCGAGTACTCCCCCTGACTCGACGAGTTCCATCTGGCAGAATCGCGGGGCCACCCCGACTCAACTCGCCGAGTTCCAAGAACAACTCGGCGAGTCCCAGCTCGACTCAGTCCACTGACCACCCTTCCTAACTCGCCCTGATTCACTGAGTCAACTCATGACTCGACTGGACCACTCACTGGCCGATCTAAGGGCAGTCTTCAAGCTACTCGCCGAGTCCGATGACTGCAATCACTCAAACTCGCTTCTAAGGTCAGATCTGTTCCACCAATTCATAGATCTGGCCTTCCTAGACTGATTCACCATGTAAAGCCCCTATCTTGGTGTACAAAAAACACTCCATGTCTCATAAATGACATTTTGGCCCAAGGCATAAGGATTCCAATCCAAAACCTCCATAGATTCACAGAAAGCTTGGGCAAAGGGACACTCTGGACCCCCAAGGGTCCAGATCTATGGTCTAAAACGCTTAAGGGACCAAGGGGGCGCTAGATCTAGCCACATTAGGCCTCAATAAGCCCTAAATCAATGAAAACATCAACATAGAAGAGGATAGCTCGAAGATATTACCACAATAATGATGCTCTGGACTCCAAACCCTCAGAAATGGCTCCTCTTGCTTTCCCCTTAGCTGATCCTCCCTTTTCCTTGCAAGATGACACTTCCAAGATCAATAATGGCCTCCTTCTTTGCTCCAAACGCTCACACTCGATTAGGGTTTCACTCAAGGGACTGGTGAGCACAAATGACGGCCATAAGGCCCTTTAAATAGGTCCCAAACCCAAGCAATTAGGGTTTCATTAAACAGCGCGGACTCGCCGAGTCCATATCCTGGACTCGCCGAGTCCAGACGAATCCCGCGTCCAGAATCGCGACCCTACCCGGCGAGTCTGAGCTCCAACTCGCCGAGTCCCCTCTAAAAACACCAAAAACAAAACAATAAAGGGTACCTGGAATTCCGGGCTGTTACAGTTATCCGATTCAGGAAGCGGGGCAAGTTGGGCCCCAGATACATTGGACCGTTCAGGGTTATAGCCCGGGTGGGCAGGGTGGCATATAGGTTGGATCTGCCAGCCGAACTCAGCCAGATCCACAACACCTTTCACGTTTCCCAGTTGCAGAAATGTTTGGTGGACGATTCGGCAGTAGTGCCTTTAGAGGACATTCAGGTTAATGACAGCCTGAACTACATCGAGCGGCCAGTGGCGATCCTTGACAGGAAGTCAAAGGATCTGAGGAGCAAGAGAGTGGAGCTGGTAAAGATGCAGTGGCAGCACCAAAAAGGCTCGGAGTGGACTTGGGAGCCGGTGGACGAGATGATGGAACATTACCCCGAGTTGTTTCAGTATCGAGCAGCAGACTTCGAGGACGAAGTCTAAAATAAGTGGGGGAGATTTGTAATGCCTGGTTCCTGGTACGTATTTTTAAATTAAGTATTTTGCATTTTGGCCTAGGACTCGGCGAGTTGGTGGCCAAACTCGTCGAGTAGAAGCGGATTGGACACGGGAGTTAAGTGATTGACTTGGCGAGTTAGAGACCGGACTCAACGAGTCCGTGCTGTCTGGACAAAAACCCTAAAATGAGGGTTTGCACCCTATATAAACACCTTAAATCAACCTCCCTTGTCCCAAACACTCTCCTAGAGTTGCATATCGAAACCCTAGCCGATTATGTGTGTGTTAAGGCCATTTTGGTGCTTTTGTTGACTTGTGAAGCTTGGAAGGAAGAAGAGGAACTTGAGTATTCGACTTGGGGCTTGTGGATCCAGAAATCTCATTCCATCTTCAGTTTAATCAAGGTAAAATGCTCCTGCTTTGGTCTTCCATTTGGTTGTTCATCTTTAGATTGTAGATATTGGGTGCATTTAGGGCTTTTCAATCCATTTTCGAATTTGGACGTGTTGAGTGAGTTTGGACTTCAGATTTGGGCCTTAAGAGAGGTCTCATGGCATAAAGGTGCCAACTTTAGGTCTATGAGAGCCCCATGCACATTGTAGGACACTTTATATGGATTTTTGAGCTAAAAACCCCATGCATGTGCATCAAGTTTTGAACTTTACGTATAAAGTGGACATTAGGAGGCCAGATCTATGGTTTTGGTGTGTTAGATCTCATTTAAATCGACTGTATGGAATTGGTCAAGGTTGGACTCGGTGAGTTGTTCTTGGCACTCGACGAGTCGGTGACCATTGTGCACCAAGCCCTTTCTGTGAATGGGTAAGTGTTAGGAAGGAAGTCCTTTGTGGGTTTCGACGCGAAAAAGGACCTGGAAGCTATGGGACTCGACAAGTGGTATGAGCAGACTCGGCGAGTCCATAGCAATCTCCCAATCTTTGAAGATGGACTCGACGAGTTGTTCATACAACTCGGCGAGTCATAGACCAGACAAGCTCTTAAGTTGGAGATAAACTCGACGAGTTCAAGAAGGAACTCGACGATTCAGATGAAGATGGTCCCGATGTTATGATTGAAGGAGAACCCGTCGAGTTTTGCTAGACTCGACGAGTGGAGTGGGTGGAGTCGGGGTTTTGTGTGGGATTAGAGAAGCATGGACTTGACGAGTTGGTAGGCCAACTCAGCGAGTCAGATCAACTGCATGTTGACTTTGACCAATGTTGACTTTGATTGAACATGGGCTGACCCTGTTTAGGGTTGTATGTGATGTGTGTTGACTTGAAGGTTGTCGTGTAGGGATCGAAGAGTCTTAGGGAGTCGACTTGTGCGTCGAGGATAGTTCAGACACTGCACGACATTGAGGTGAGTTACCTTCGAGTAGGGGTGGGTCTAAGGCCACAATGTCGGCCCACTAAAAAGGGGTATTTAGAAGATAATGGTCTTTGTGATAGTTATCTTGGTCTGGTTATGTGATTTATCTGGATTATATATTATGTGCATAGTAGGGATTAGTTAACAGTGGTCCTTAGGACACAAGGGTAGGTCAGTACCTGGATATGCCTGACTGTATGTTTATACTTGTTGATTGTATGCTAGTGGTAGGGGGTGTAATAGTCCCCAGTTACCGGTTGAAAGATACGGATGACGAATACCGGTTGAAAGATACCGAGGATGGTTACCGGTTGAAAGATACCGATGAAGGCTACCGGTTGAAAGATACCGATGAAGGTTACCGGTTGAAAGATATTGACGATATTGTATGGTATATGGTATGATGGGGGAACTCACTAAGCTTCGTGCTTACATTTTTGGTTTTGGTTTCAGGTACCTCTTCGTCGAAGGGGAAAGAGCCGACGGTGTAGCAGCGCATCACACACACATACGCATGTTTCCGCAAGAAGTTTTTGGGACTGTACTCTAATTTTTCATACTTATGATGTTATGGTTTGAAATACAACATTATGATTTGTAATGGATGTTTTATTAACAATGCTTTGGTAAAATGTTTGTTAAATGCGTTAATCCAAAAATGAAATTTTTGGCCTTGAAAATTGGGTCGTTACAACAATTCTTTTCTTTCTTTATACACACAACATCTTTCACAACCAATGACTTCCAAAATTATGAATTAGTCAGAAAAGGAAGAGTAGAACTTAACACTAGCATGGTGGCGTTTAAGAAGAGCCAAATACTCGAATGTCCGGTGATTTTTGGGTAAAAATTAGAAACGTTTTCCATGATTTAATGGGTTGCCAAAGTCATAGTCTTGATCAAATATGTTCGAAGTTTCGCGATATGATGGTGAAATACCGTGAGTTTGATGAAATTTATAACTTTGTTAGAAACAACGTATACGAATGCGAGCCATTTGCTGTGTCATGCATCAATATGAAGACACAAACCACATACCGTTTAAACACTTCAAGGCTTGGCTAAAACTTAGGGATTTCCTAAATGGAATGCTTAAAAAAATAGGGTTTAACAAACTAGTTTAAGTTAATGTATTGTTAGTTTTATTTTTTATTTTAACTCATGTAATTTTTATTTAATGTAATATCGTCTTTTAATTTAATGAAAAACTAATATTTAAAATATATATATACGTTTTAAAAATATTTTTGAATTAAATTTAATTAAAAAATGAGATAGAATTGTGTTTAGCGGTATGTATCTCATGGTTAGGTTGGTGGATGTCATACCACACTCACCACACTTTTTACGTGTTACGATATTTTTTTTACATATCCCACAAAACTGATGGATGTCATACTACATCTTACCACACCAACCACAATACACATTTTTATGCATGACGTACAACATAAGAATAATGCATTTTTTTCCGTGTGGCAAATCCATACGACACACCACCTTTACGGCACTTCTTTTTTGCCCCTCGGTGCGGTGTTTACCGCATACCGCAATATATTGCGGTATGCGGTAAACGGCGCATCCCATAACCTTAATAGTAGGCAATGTAGTGATGATATAATATCCACACGTTAACGTTGTTTATAATGGATGACGTTACAAAGTTTGTTTACCAAAACAGACGTCCCTAAATGTGGTATATACATTGCGTCATTTATCAAAGTAAGGAGCCTATATTTCCAGGCAACCAGGGAAATACAACAAGTGGCATCATTTAACAAAGTAAGGAGCGTATATTTCCAGGAAACCGGGAAGATACAACAAGTGGCGAACAAAATCTTAAAAGAAAATGCGATCAAATAGCCACGTGACCCACAAAACCCTCGTATTCCACAACATACCAGATTTTTATTTTCCAACAATACGAAGTAAATACGTGGTGGTGGATTTGGCATATTTTAAATCTGAATCCATATTTTGAATTTTTGATAGACGGGCATACAAGACTTTGATTTATTGTAATTTTTAAATAATATAGTTATATATTAGTTTTTTTTACCTGTTATATTGTTTGAGATGATCTGAGCAGAAGATATCTACTTATTATTTGAGAAATCAATAAAATTGCATATATTGAAGATTACTATCACCACCACCAGATTTGGACTAATTTTTATATAAAAAAACCGAAACGGATATATAGGGAAAAAAACCATTAAAAACATACCTTAATATATGCATATCTGACTAATAGTCTAATAATCATTTTCTTATAATGCTTTTTTTTTAGAACCTGTATATATTTTATTAAGGATCACCGCCTAGCAAGCGGAGCAAACAAAAGAAAGATAAAGATAAAAAGTTTTTGAGGATATTACAAACAATTTAATGGGCAAACACACCACTTGACCCACTTATACAAACTTAAAATGTTAGATTATGGCTTTCTGATTAGGAGTTTTCTTAATTATATTTTAGAGTAAAGTATAGTTTCGGTGTTACTCTCCAATAATTTTACTTTAATTATTGAAAATTAGGTGAATATTCATGTCTTATATAGAATAAGAGTATACAATAATATTTGTTATTGTTGTTCAAAAAAAAAATTGTTATTAAAAAATACCTTTTATTGTTATTAATTTTGAAATAATAATTTTTTCTTAAATTGATATATAATTTATTTTGAATTATTATAATAAAAAAATTTGTGAAAATCATATAAAATTAATCACCTATATATGTAAATGTAAATTATTTTTTATATAATTGTCGATTTCTTGCACCTGTAGTCTTCCGTCAGAAACCAATGTTAAATTTTATATAATGATCATTTTAAATCATTTTATCTTTTTCCAATTTTCTAAGTTTCTCATTTTTTTTAATCTTTATCTATTATAATTATATAAAATAAATATGAAATAAAAAAGCATTCATCGACATTCAATTAAGGACAAAAACAATGTAGTGATGATGAAAGTTATTAAAAATACAATAGTAAAATGGTTATTTTATTTGTGGTTAACGGATTTCGGTAGACGGTAAAAGTAATGACCAGACGTGATGAATTTTGAAACCATAAGTACTCTTGGTGCTAAATTTTCAAAACTTAGACTAAAATTGTAAAAGAGTGCCAACCACAAGGGCCAAAACTCTAAATTACTCTACATTTTATTTATAGGAGTATACATCCACAAATGAAAATCGGTCATGATATCTATTTATCCATAAACAATAAAGACTTGTAAACAATAAAGTTTTCTAGTTAATTAAATAGTGAATTATACTAGAAAAACAGATTTCAATAGACTTATATTTTTTAAATCGTAATTTAAAATTATCATCTCATAATTATATTTAATGATTAAAGAAAAGTTTGTTATATGAGTAGCATATAACCTTTCACGGGACACTATCTTTTTTTCCATTAAATTCCCCCTTCTTAGGACTACACCAACAACCTATTATTTCACCTCTCACAATACAATATACATCATCTATTGCCCAAACGAATTCAACAATCTCGATCAAGAAAACATCAATAATAAATAATTAAAAAAAAAAGATTCTATATCTTTTTTATTTGATAAGAATCCAACTTAAATCTTCCACATACCTATACAACCTGATACAGTGAATCTATAAACCCTACGTGTACTTTCTCCATGGCAAGGAGGTGCTGTTTCCCATACTACCTGTGAGCCGTAGGTGTACTTTCTCCATGAAAACATGGCAAGGAGGTGTTGTTTCCCATACTTGACCGCCGAAATCAAAAATAATTCACCATTTTTTGCGTCACTGTTGTGTCTTGTATCTCCATCTTTGCTTATATATGTTGCTTGTTTCCATCATTAATCCAAAAAATACCTTTCTTTGTGAATTGGTTTTTCTTTTGAACATGATGATCAATAATATGGATCACACTAATATGGATCACACGGTGTCTTCACAGCCATCATCGAGCAATTGCAGACAATTTGTCAGTTATTCGAGTAAATCAAACACAATATTTGCTCGCCGGAGGAGAACAGAACTCCGGAGGATGAAGGTTTTGTCAAATGCAGATGACTCTTTATCCAACAAAAGGCGGTTTGAGAACACCAAGAAAGAACACAATGACAATTTTCCTTGTCATTCCTCGGTGATTGGGCGGAGGAGAGAGATGGAGGATGCTGTGAGTATAGAAAAAAAGTTTGTTGATGAGAACTCAAGGAAGTTTGATTTTTATGGCGTTTATGATGGTCATGGTGGTTCCCGTGTTGCTTATGCGTGTCGTGAGCGGTTACACAAGTTGTTGGCGACAGAGATAGATATAGAAAACAAAAACACAGAGGAGATGAATTGGGAAAATTTGATGGTGGAGAGCTTCGCTAAGATGGATGAGGAAGTAAATGAAACTGACATTGTCGATTCCATTGGTTCCACCGCCGTGGTTGCAGTGGTCAGTGATAAAGAAATAGTGGTTGCCAATTGTGGTGATTCAAGGGCTGTTCTTTCAAGAGGTGGTGTCCCTGTGCCCTTATCCGTTGACCATAAGGTAATTATTTATTAACACAATCTTATATCTTTGTATGTAAAAGAAACCGTTTAATTTTAACCTTGAAATATTAATGAAAAGTTTGGACATGCATGCAGCCAAATAGACCCGATGAGTTAGAAAGAATCGAACTTTCAGGAGGAAGAGTCATCGATTGGAATGGGCTACGTGTTCTTGGAGTTCTTGCGACTTCAAGATCAATAGGTGATCGACAACTAAAACCATATGTAATTGCAAAACCTGAAGTTATTGTGAACAAAAGAGATGATGCAGATGAATTTATGATCTTAGCTAGCGATGGATTATGGGATGTAATATCTAACGATTTGGCATGTCAAGTTGTGAGAAAATGTCTCGATGGATGGACTTGTCGAAGGAGATCGATGAAAGAACACCATAAGAGAACGACCAATAATCCAGCTATGTTCTTAACAGAACTAGCAATGGCTCGTGGAAGCAAAGATAATATAAGTGTTATTGTGGTGAATCTTAAGCATTAGATCTTTTGATGATAGAAAAGGGTGGTATCTTTACTTTCTTTCTTTTTTCCCTCCCTCTAGATTCATTTCCATGTTTTTTGTGGCTGTGTAATAATCATGCCATTTACGTGTTAAGTTCCCATATATAACTTTGGTCGTAATAAAATATATCTAGTAGTCTAGTACATAGATTATTATGATTAGAACAGTAAAACATGTTCTTTATATGGAACCAATGTTGAAGATTTGCCCTATGATTGTTTTTTTTTTTTTTTTTTTAATACCGCTTCCTATTTGTTATGTGTTTCAAGGGTAACTATGTCTTTCAACATTTCATGATTGGGCATTTACACCTACAAACTCTTCTTCTTCGTTATCACCAATCCAAGTTGAAACTTTCACCTGTTATGCAACAATCAGAAAAGAACAAAAAAGAAGATACGAAAGCTCATAAGAGAAAATAAATCATAACTCATGATTGATGTGCAGTCTGTTTCAAGATCTACAACTGATACATTTAACAAATGAAGTTTGCAATTGAAAACTTCTAGTAAAAGATATAGATACAGAATGTACACTGACTTAATTGGAAATTTCCATCACAAAAAATTCCTAAATCACATTTGACCAAACTCTATAACCCGAATCAACAAAAACATTTAGTTGCATAAATCTTAAATATCAAGCATAGTGGTAATCATCAAAACCAGCATCTATACCTTATGATCCAAGTGTCCAACTATCTTTATGCTAAATTCATCTTTAAACTGTCATAAATCATGTATCATTGTTATTGATTTATAATGGAAACTTGCTTTCCAACAAATTGAATTATGAAGAATGAGAAAAATGATATAAATGAATGAGATATTTTGTTTGAAGGGTTAACATGAATATAGAATAAAATCCAAAATGTTTCTTGATCACGAGACAAAATGCATATATGATTTCAAAACTTAGCCCAAAAGTCGTCATCATCATCATCATCATCAACAAAACCACCCCAAAATCGTTACTTATCAGTCACAATTAGGTTCATTTACATTCATAAAAATGATTATATCATCACATTCAGAGATTAAAACTGGCAATCTCTTCATCATCATCATCTATTCCACCATCCTCATCATCCTCATCACTAAACATTTCAATTTCTTCATCTTCTTCTTCTTCATCATCTTCTTCCTCCATTTTTGTGCTTGTATCACCTTTTAAACCAGTACTCAACACAACTTTTGCACCCCCTGATTTCTCCATATCCTTCCTCAGTTTCTCCATGTTTTCTTTCCTCCTTTCCTCCTCCAATCTCTCCTTCTCCACCTTCCTTTTGTCAAGATCAGCTCTACACAATACCATGATATAAGTTAGGGTTTCACTGTGTGTGTATGTGAGAGAAAGAGAGAGAGAGAAAGAGAGAGAAATACTTGTAAGTTTCCATGTATTCATCAGCACTTGATTGAATAGCTTTGAAAAAGGCATCCATTCCAGCACCAGTTACAGCTGAAACTCCAACAGCTTTTAAGTTTTTATAAAATTCCTCCAAAGCAAGAGAAAGACTTCTTGTTAAAGTTGATGGATAAGAGTGATCAGAATCCAATGCAGCATGGAACACCTCAAAATCTTCCATCCACTACTCAAATAACAAAACATATATATAAACATTTCAAATCTTATAAACTTACATTAAAAAAAAAATCACTTTACCTCAACAGCAAATTGATGGTGGGCAACATCGATTTTGTTGAACACCAAAACCAAGGGTAATCTCGTCTTATAAAGAATGCTACAAGCATAAAGCATGTTGCTCATGAAAGTATTTGGGCTCTCTGCACGAGGGGTATCCACAACATATGCAATCACAGTTGGAAAAGTTGAAGCAAATGCTTCTGTAATAATCGCTCCAGAAGCTGACCATGTGAAGATCTCAATTTGACCAGGTGTATCCACAAGTACATAATCAAGCTCATCTGCTCTCCTTTCAATCATTTGTATAACCTCAACAAATCATAACATTATAAGATAAATAGATAGATAGATAGATATTATCTGAAAAACAACAAATGATGTTGTGTTTTATGCTTACATCATCAAATTTTGTGGCGAATAAGTTGAGACAAGTCAATATTCCTCCATTGGGGCCAAGATTGAATTGCTTCATGACTTCTTTGTAACGAACAGTGTCTCTTATGTCAATATTGGCGCCAAAAGGGAGAGTCATAACAGCAGGATCAAGATTCAGTACATAACCCCTTGTGTTAGTTGCTTGTGTATGACAAACAGTTCGATGAAGAAATGTTGTTTTCCCACTTCCTGTATGTTATAAAATGTAACATTTAATTTCCCTTTTTAGCAAAGTTTCAACCCATGAAATTTGAAATTCTATGTTTAATGAGTACCTGCCATTCCTACAACAATGATGATAACTGGCTTCTTCTTGAAATGTGAACTCCCAGAAGAGGATTTGTCTAGTTGCAGGTTCTCCATGGATTTGGAGATATCATCTTTTCCTTCACTGGTTGACTGGAAACATGTGTAGAAAGAAGTAAAACACCAACATATAAGAGAGATTTGAATAAACACAATGAATAAAATTGATTGAAACTAAAGGTGGGTTACTAGGTTATATATGGCTTTTACTTGGATTCCAGATGAACTTGCAGATTCTGTCTCCATGGATGATGGAGCTTCCTTCGATGCTTTACCATTTGATTCTGAATCGACTTCCATTGAAAATGATTCTTCTAAATGACTACAAAGGAATCAATAGTAAAGAGTATGAGAGCTAATCATAGGGTTGAAATTCCTAAGAGTTGCAAATATGCTATAAATTCTGCTGAATGAGTAATAGGATTTAGGTCAAATGGTAGAAACGAATCATCTAATGAAAGTCCAACCCAGATAACAAACAAAAAGCAAGTTCAATGAACCTCGAGTCATCTAACTACTGACTCATGTGTAGCCACTTAGGAAAGAATACCTCAACTCTAACAAGAGAAACTAAACTTGTTTTATAAACTTGATGTTAAGAGCAGCAACAACACTTCAGCCAAACCACAAAACGTTGGTATATTTGTTCAACAACTTCAACATCTTTGATAACCTAAAACATTCATCACTCTTGTTCACGCCATTAATTATGTTAACGTATTGCCACTGCCTTTGCCATCATAATACTTCCACATATATCATACTTCAAATCACTGAATCACTTGCACATATATATGTGTGTGTTCAGGTATGAATAAAATCAACAAAGGCACATTCAACATCACACATGAAGTGAACAACAAATCACTTTGGAACAAATCATTTGAAAATTAAAAACTTTTATCCATCTCAATAGCAAAAGAACTTTGAAAAGGAAAAGAGATGCAAAAATCGAAACAGCTAAAATCGAGAAGTAAAATTCGAAACTTTTAGAAATAATGGCAGAAATCGGAACTATTGATGCAGAAATCGATGCTCTCTAGTGATGATGCCAGAAATCGGAAGTATTTATGAGAAGTGGAAGGGAGATCGATGCTTACCTGATAAGACGAGGAAGCAGCTTCGCCAAAGCTTGCTGGTTGGGAGAGAAAAAACGATTCGTTGGAACTTGGAAGATGAGAAAGAAAGGGAGGCGTGCGTTAGGGCAAGGGTACCTGCGGAATTTTTTTTCCCTTACCTCAGTAGCTTATTTTTTATAACTTTTCTCAGTCAATGTTTAGTTTCGAATCGGATGGATAAAAACAGATATCAAACATATACTGTTGACAGAGTCAGACGAAAAACAAACGGGGCATAACATCAGAAAAAACATTGACAAAAAACTAACTTCAGACAAGGGAATCTTGTTTTTAGAGTTACCTGAGGCTGAGAAGCGACGGCGATAAGGATTAGAGGGAGCAACACAACGGAAATCAGAAAGAGTGGCGTCAGCCGCTGAGCACGGGGCGAGGAAGAAAGAGTCGCTGACGAGGGTTGAGCACAGCGTTGATGTTGAATACTCACTGGAAGTTTCTCGAATTGTAGAATGTGGATTGTGAATTGTGATACGATCACGAGACCATCAAGTGTAGCCTCACTTGTCCAGCCCAACAGCCCATTCAGAAGTGGATATAGACCTAAGCGGACCCGGATCATGCGGGCCTGTTACCGTGACTAAAATGTGTCAACTTGCATCGATAAATTATAAGGGAAAATAATTTATAAAGGTATTGTTTTTTTTAGTACACAAAATACTATTAAAATATATTTTTTTATATCGAATACCAACGAAATATACATGTGTTCAAATAAAACTTTATGATAATAAGTTACCTCAAGTAAAAGAAAAAATGATTTAAAAAGGAAACGAAGTTTCCAACATGTTCAAAAAATATCATTGTTTTTTTAGTACAAAAAATACTACTGAAATATACCATTAGTACACAGAATACCAATGAAGTACACATTTTATTACAAAAATACCATTGAAGTTTCCAAAATATCATTGTTTTTTCAGAGCACCTTTTGTTAACTTCGTTGTTTTCGGATTATATAAAACACGATCTTCGGTGATTATTCACCGTCATACTAGTTCACACTAGTTGCGTACTCTCTTTCATTCCCCCACTCAATAGTTTGTATCTAAGTACAATCATATAAAAACACATAACTAATAATCCATCAATTATGATGCAAGGCGTTCAAGCGCTCCGACACATATGCTTTCTCTCTACTTTGATTAAAAACTAGTTGTGAGACCCGTATGTTATACGAGTTGAATAAAACAAAAAAATTAAATATGAAGGTTTAAACAAAAGTTTATTTTAATTTAAAATTTAAAATTTAAAATTTTGAATTTAAAATGAAACATATTCAATAATATGAGTTGTAATATTGTAATTTAATTATTAGTTTCAAATAAGACAATTAATAATTGAGGTTTAAATATGATGTGTTAATTAAAAAAAGATAAACAATGAGAAAATGACACATGGAAAAAAAACATTTATTCAAAAATACCAAAAAATTACATGTGCCCAAATTAATGAAAGAGTGACATATGACAAAATTAATTTTATTTATTAGGGAGGATTGTCATCAAATCAGCCACATGACGCTGAGTGTTCCTGGCCATTCATCTCTCACTGGTCCCGGGGTATTAAACACAACTTCTACTCTCTACATCCACATTTAGGAATTTCCACGACATAACTACACTCGTTTCTCCTTTGTGTCTCTCTTACATCGCAACACAAATGAATGGCTAACCTTGATGTATAATATATGTATCTATATAACGTATATATGTTTTAGGTTTAAAGCATATAATGCGATCGGGAAGCAAGAATGTTTAACTAAGGTTATTAGCCACTTACTTCTCATGTTACCACAAGAACGATCGAGTGAGGGTATGAAAGAGATTGCACAACTTTTGTAAACTGATATGACGGTGCATGATCTTCGGTGATTGTGTTCTACATAATCCGACAACAACGAAGTTAACAAAAAGTGTAGTATTTTTGAACATTTTATAAGCTTAGTTACGCTTTTAAGTCATTTTTTCATTTACCTGAAGTAACCGGCTACCACAATATTTTATTTGAAGGAATGTGTACTTCGTTGGTATTCTATGTACAAATAGTATACTTTAATGGTATTTTTTTTGTACTAAAAAACAACAATGGTGTTTTTGAATATTATGAAAACCCGGTAACATGATGGTTACCTATAATAGCCAGTTCAATGGTATTTTGTATACTAAAAAAAGACAATGATCTTTTTTGTATATTTTTGAAACTTCGTTACCTTTTTAAGTCATTTTCCCAAATTGTAATCATGAAGACCAAGTCAAAGGTATGAGATTGGAGTTATCCAGAGAACACTTTTTGGGTAGTCTTTAAATTATTTTATTTAAATTATATATATATATATATATATATATATATATATATATATATATATTAAAGACAAAAGTGCACAAATGGTCCTTGTGGTATGTCGAAAATTGTCACTTTGGTCCAAAAAGGTTTGGATGCAACGCTTGGTTTATTGTGCATTTCGGTTTAGACCCTTTAGGGGTGTATTGTTTGTAGAATTGGTCCTAGGGGGCTGAATTGCCAACTTTGGGAAAGTTGGAGTAGGTTGGACGTACTCATGCAGATGGGTCGCTGAGCTCATCCACGTACACTAGGCGTACGTGGAGTACGCTTAGCATACGTGAGCAGTATAAAAACCCTAATTTCAGGGCTTGTACCCTATATAAACCATAAGATAGCCTCTTTTTTCCTTGTTTAACGAGCCTCCATACCCTAGAAAACCCTAATTTGTTCCTTAGCCTTTGTGTGCTGCTTTTGAGCTCTTGTGAAGCCTTTGGTGGGTGTTGTGCATCTTGAAGTGGTAGAAGAAGAAACTTGAAGACTCATTCTTTGGTAGAGAGCCTTGAGATCCAGCTTTTTGCACCTTCTTTTGGTGGCTTTTGAGGTATAAAGTTCAAAACTTGTCATTCCATTTCATAGATCTACTTTTTAGCTTGTTTATGGTCATTTTGGTCCCCTTTTGGTTGGTTTTGTGAGCTAAGGACGTTTTTTGAGCTTATTCTTGTAGATTTGGGCACATTAAGGGTTTCTTGCGCATAAAGGTGCAAACCTTTATGGTGGTTTTGGTCTCATGCATGTGTTAAGTCATTTATTAAGATCTTTTGAGCTCTTAAGTCCCATTAAGCCATGCATGCACATAAAGTTGGCAACTTTACGTGATAAGTCGTCCGTAGGAATCAGATCTGAGAGTTTGGAGCAAGGGCTTAATTAATTAAGTGCTTAATAGGGTAGGATGGTTATCTAGGGAGTACGTTGGGCGTACCCATCTGGTACGATGCGCGTACTGGCCCCTAAGGGAGTACGCTAAGTGTACGAGCTGAGTAGGCCCCGCGTACTCAGCCGTGGGCTTCTCGGTGATGGGATATGTTGGGATTTTGATGTCTTGGGCATTGTTGGGCCATCAGGACTCCCTTGTTGGGCTATTGATATATTTATTGGACTTCTTGGTGGAAGGCCCATTAAAGGGTGTTTAGGCCCAATTTGGAAAATTGGGCCATGTTTGGGCTTGGGTAATTATTTTGGAATTTAGGGTTTTTGTACTTTTGGATTGAGCTTTAGCTTTGGGCCAAGTTGAGGAAAGGTTAAAAAGGTCTTTTACCCTAGTCTGGACTCTTAGTGTGAGTCGGGATCCAATTATTAATTGGATGTTATTTTGTGATTGATAACGCGGGATTTTAGCGGATCTGCAGCCAGAGATTTATCTGTGGGTTTCAGCAATATGAGGTGAGTTTCCTCATTGTATTTAGTCGGTCGAAGGCACCAATGTCGGCCCATGATCTGTTATGCTAGAATACTAGATGTCTGTGAGACTCTTGTATGTGTATGTGCTAGTATGCTTACTGAGCGGGACCCGACGGTTATTTTGTATGTTATTACATGTTATGCTTATAAGATTTGTATGTGGGCAGGGCCAATTATACTCATTGGGAGGGGCCCATTATATTTAGTGGATGGGGCCTGTTATGTGAGTATGGGCGGGGCCCGATACACTCATTGGGTAGGTCCCGTTATGTAATTATTTATGTATGGTATGTGGTATTTTGGGGAACTCGCTAAGCTTTGTGCTTAAGGTTTTCAGTTTATGTATCAGGTACTTCTGGTTTCAAAGGGAAGAGTTTGTGATGATTGTAGAGCACACACCATTCGATTCCGCATTTTGTTATTTACTCTGATAATGATGATGTATTGATAAAAATTGATTGCTTTGGTTTTATGACAATGATATGGTTTACTATTTTATTAATTTAAAAATGAAAATTTTTGGGTCTTATTTTTAGGACGTTACAAGTTGGTATCAGAGCCTTGGTTTGAGAGATTCGGACATACTCTCGAGTGTGTCTGAACTTAAAATGAGGATTTGTTAAAATTTTCAAAAAGAAAATTATTTTTAAGAAAAGAGTTTTCTAAGACAAGAAAGGGTATGGTGCATGCGATCAGTTGAGCTCAAGTAAGTTTCTCCCAAAATACCCATACATATTGCATGATAAAATGCTAGGATAGATGCCTTGTATACCTATTGTATGAGCTTATAGACTTGCATGCTAGTTCTGATCATTCATTGATAGATTGGCCTAATATTTGATGACTTGTAGCCTAGGAAGCATGAAATGCTAGACTGGGTATAATAAGGCAATCGACAGCAAGAGTGGAAGTTGTTAGCATGAGTTGTGGTATGTGAGAGTGGATGTTCTTGGTTATTCTATGGGTTGGAATGTTACTGCACGAACCCTGCTTGCTTTTGTCCTTTATGGAACTCTTAAGTGATGTGAGTTAGCTACTAAGTGAATATGTTAATTCACATGTGACAAAGGTTAAATAATCTCAGAGTGACGAATTTGACCCTATTGCACAACTCTCGTTTGCGTCTAACCGTTGTAGGGATGAGTCTGTTACTCGAAGGATTATATAAGCTTTGTTGCATGTGATTGTATTCATAAAACAGTTAACTGACATTATTGGGAGTTCTTCAGTAGCTGATGGCAGGGTGAGGTCGGGAACCTAGGAAAGCCAAGGAAGTGCTTCAGTGGGTTTAGTTGTGTTGTTTAGCGATCATCTGGAGTAACAGTTTGAGAAGGTGAATTAGAGCATTTGGGATGATTCTTGAGGAAAGTATGGATAGGTGTGGAAGGTAGTATTGGGCCGTACTACTAAAAGCACAGGGTCCATACTCAAATCGGGGTAAGTTTCGGAGAATCTAGGAAGCCCAAGGGATGAGGATTCTTGGGTATGTTCTGATCTTTTGCATGTTGCTTTTCAGTAGGGTGATGAGCAATCGGGAAGGAGGTTCGGGTTCGGATCCAGGCTCAAGTGCAGGTGATGAGTCGATTGATGAGCGCATGTGGGAGTTTATCTCGTTGGAGATTACCCCGCGATATATTGGAATGGACTCATGTGATCTTTGGTTCAGTCAAGGAAGGGATTTTGGAGCTCGTGGATGGTCGTCTTGGGGCTTTTCAGTCCGAGATTTTAGCGGGGCAGTTGGGGGCTCATCTGGAGCCCAAAGCTCATGGAACCCTAGAATCCTTCACGAAGGAGGATCATATTGTGAGTTCTTGTCATTTAGGATCGGAGGTGGGTTATGCACCATGTTTTCAGGGGGATCGATCCCATGATTGGATTGTCGTAGAGGTTTCGTGAGACTTACGTGAGGAGTTACCCGTCATCATTGGGCGTGTCATAGATAGATTGGTCGCCAGGCTCGAGGGTCGGACCTTGGTTGATCAAACAGTTGATGGGATGGTCGGGATAACCCAGGAGCAAGATATTGGTTCGGATAGGAAACTGGGGAAGAGGAAGTAGACTCATGGTCTGACTTGGCAATCTGAGTAGTTGGGCGTCGCCATGGCAAGTGTTAGAGACTCAAGGGGTCGTAATGTTTCCACAAAGCATGAAGGGGAACATGAGCATGAGCGCGGAAAGTCCAAGTGTGATAGGTGTGGATGGAATGGCCACCTCCGCCAAGAATTCACCCTGGAGGTAGAATTGTGACACCATTGTCATCAGCCTGGTCATATCAGGGAAAATTGCCCACGCTTAGTGGATGGGACAGCTCAGGTTCCATCACAAGTGCCTCGACAGGAAGAGGAGGGCATTCTAGCAGGTGTTATTGCAGGTATATTATCATTTGCTTTCTTTTTTATTATTATCTTATATCGCTTTGGAGTTTTGCATTTGTTTGAGTGAGCATTATCTTTGGTTTAATTCTTTGTTATTGTCTAGGTTATGTCATCAAGAATTGTTATATAGCATTTTTTTTGCATGCCATTAGTCAGTAGTGGGTCATATCTTGTTGAACAGGTTTCAATTTATTGGTTGCAGGGCCGGCCCGTGGGCATGGACAAGCTAGGCGACCGCCCCGGGCCCCCAAATGCTACAGGGCCCCCATTTTTAACTTGTTATTTTGGTTAAATATTAACAGCCCATTACTTTTTAGCCAATTGGACTACTTCAAACCCCAATACTATGATCAGGAACTAATCCAAAAGATGGAGCGTGGGAGAGAATGAGACTTACCTGACATGCGTCCTAATTCCAAGGCGTCGTAACTCTTCAATAGTCAGATTTCTACAGAAAATCCAAACATTGCCATGGAAAATTCAAACGACGTCTTCTCCAAAAGCAAGAGTTAACGATCATTCTTCTATTTCTTATTCAAGATTTCAAGTTAATCGATTTCTTTCATTCTTTTCTGATTTTCCGAATTCGTCCACAACAACCATTAGTGAATCGAATGTTATTTTAGAATTGAGAGATTGATTGTGTCTCGTTCTTCTCACGATTTCAGAAAACGGGAAACTCTATTGTTTCCCTTCTTGTTGTCGATTTTCTTTTTCTAATATAGCACCAACGGGAAGGTAATTAGGTTATTTGATTTGTTTTAGGAATCTGGCCTAGAGATTTGAATTAAGAGTTCCAGTCACGCCTCAATTGGATTTCTTTCTCAATTTCTAGAAATTTGAAGGTTCAGTTTTCAGAATCGACTGTTAGAGGTGAAATTGATTTATGATAATATGATTGTGAATCTCTGTATGTTCTATCGCTCTTGAAATTTCTTATTCTTTTTTGAAATTCGATTTTTATGAGGTTGTTCAAGTTAGAGACATAATCAAATGTTAATATTTTTGAGTTAGAGATAATTCTTGAACTTTATTGCGTAATTTCGATTTGTAATGTTAATATTCTTATTTTTGATTTATGAATGGTACTCTTTTTTATTTTTATTTCTATGTTTTTGATATGTATAGAATTTTCTGTTGTTGTATAGTTTTTTCAACTAATTCTAGGTTATTAACAACAACAAGTATTCTGGATTTAAGCAATTCACCTAACAACTTTTTGTCGATGATAAATCTACTTCAGTTGGAGGTCAACAACTTATGTACAGGAACAAAACTGAACAAGTTAATGAATAAACAAAGGGGATGAGACTTTAGTATTTTAATACTTCTAATAGCATTGTATTTTTAGTTTTCTCCATTCTATGGTGTACGAATTTAAATGTATTTTTATGTATGTATAAAATAGTGTAATATACGAATACATAAAGTTTTTGAAAGGCCCCATTTTTTATTTTGCCCCGGGCCTCCAATCGTGTTGTACCGGCCCTGATTGGTTGTTGTTTCGATTCTTTGATGGGGTCATTTCATAGGTATCATTTGGAAGGACTATGGTCGGATTAGTTGGTCAGTTCTCCAATGAAGTCATCGTTCAATCGTATTGTAACGCCCGTAGAGCCGGGCTAGTCAATTTAGAGACGATAAGCGTCAAAAATAACTTTTTGGTAGAAGATTATTTAGGGTGGATAATCTTAACTAAGTTGTAGTGGTTGTGACAAGGATTCCAGAGATATAAAGAACGCCGAAATCCGAGTTATAACGAAGAAGTTATGACTTGCTGAAGTTTCGCGACAGAACCGGCACGATGCTGAATGACGTAAAAAGTGAATTTACGTTAGAGTGATATTTATCCTTAGTAATCTAAATGAAAGTTGAAGAGTTCGTTAAACCGAGAGCATGCATAAAAAGAACGCCCAACTCTGACTTCGTATGAGGAAGTTATAATTTTCTGAAGTTTCGACTTAGCAGTATGCAGCCAAATACTCGATTTGAGATCAAGCGGTTTTTAACCGAAACAATCTAAACGAGAATCGAAGATCTCGTTATTAGTAGTGAAATGATAAAAAGATAGGCGAAAACGGATGTCGGATGAAGAAGTTATGAATTTATAACAGAGTTTTCCTGTCTCGGCCTACTAAAAATAATATATAAGTAATATATTTATAATATATTAAAAATAAAGTCAAAATGAGCCAACGGAGTCTAAACGAGAGTTGTAGATCATAATCTCACCTACACGTCGGTATAAAGAACGTCAAAAACGGAGTTCGTATGCGAAAGTTACGAATTTCTGGAGTTCGTATGCGAAAGTTACGAATTTCGATTAATTAATTTGTGTTTGAGATTCGATTGTTCATTGAGATTCATATGTTTTCTTCAATTTCTGATTTAATGCTTGATGACCGAATCTAAAAATCGATGGTGATCTTTTGGACATTCGAAAGTTCTTATTTGCAAATCTAATCACATTGATCTTGTGTATACTCAAAGTCGAACCACCTGGAAAAGCTTTTATGTTCCAAAGTGTTTCAATGATTGAACATGTTGATTATGATTCGTGTTTTTTTTTTGTGATTCTTGATTCTTTTGAATGACGGCATTAGTATGTACGATGAAGAACGTGTGAAGTATTGTCATGAATTGATGGAGCTTTCATTGAATGTGATGTTTTATCTGGGAATCGACCTGCTTGATTTGGAAATCATGTTACAAACTTGATTTTACCTCTTGGCGTTAATTGACGTCGATGGTCAATGTAAGAAGTTGAGTTCGGCTAAATGGGTCTTGCGATTTGTTGCTTCACGTTTTTCAGGTTCGCTGTGTTATGGGTCTTGTAATCGTGGCTTATGTCAAAATCGGATGTGTGATGCGAACTATGAAATCGGAAATTGGGGCTCAATCAGAAAGATTCGGGGACTCAATTGGGATGAACGACAGTCAAAACGAAAAGTCAAAATTGCCTTTAAAGTCCTTCCTGTGAACATTCGCTAAAGGGAATAATCAACGAAATTGGAAACGAAACTCACAAGAAGCGAACTTGGGTTAGTGTCCAAAAATTGGAACCGAACGTTTGGTTGGGTTCGCTTTGGGAGTGTAATTGACGGATTCGGAACGAACCTGAGATTCACTTTCGGTATGTGTCTATTTGAAATCGGAGCGAAAGGAACGAATATGGATTCATTTTGGGCTGTATTCGACCGTATCGGAAGCGAACCTATGATTGGGTTCGTTTTTTAGCACTTGGAACGAAAGTAAATGGGAGATTAGATTCGTGTTCTTCAAGATACGTATACGAGTTTGTGTCACCGTTCAGTTCCTTTAATCAAGAGTATATTGGGGAAGAAGACTTAATGTTTCATATTTTGTCCCTGAAACTTCAACGATTTGATACTTTTGGTCCCTGATGTTTTCACAGCTTGGCAGTTTTGGATCAAATTAAAAAATTGTTACAAATCAAAGAGAAATTGATGCAGAATTTCTATTTAGTCCCCTGTCTTTCAACAATGTGATAGTTTAACCCATTTTTTTTGAAAAGTTTGCAAATTTGAGGGCTGGTGAACAGTTTTGAAATTTTTAACGCACATATTTTTTCGTGAACAGAAAAATAAAGATTCCATCAAGTCTTGGCGGTTCGAAAAGTCGTTTTTCGTGATAACGACAAATTTTCATGACTTTTTCGGATTTTATACTTCATTGTATATATCATTTTGTTGAGGGGGAGCACAATAATTTTTATCCATTCAAGATCATTCTCATGACCATAAGAAGGCTTTATAATCACGTTTTCGATTATAAATCGTGGGAGAATTTGGTATGGCCATTCGAAATTGGATTTGTGACTTTTCAAAGTCAAAGATTTTTTATAAAGCTTGTGGTAGAATTATCCTTTACAACGAAAGTATCCTTCATCGAGCTCTGCTAAAGCTTTTACAGAGAAGTATCCTTTACAACGGAAGTTCTTCATCGAGCTCTGCTAAGGACTTGTTATATCTCCGACTTCTAGTATTTTCTCGATCAAGTGGCATTACGACTCTTAAAGTTTGGGTTGTTACATGATATTTTTTGATGGCTTATATCATTAGCTTATTTGAAGATCATTGTGACTTGGAGGGGGAGCTCTTCAAAGACAATAAGTGATTCAGTTTCTTTGTTCTGAAATGGGTTTTTATGGCGGGTTTGGTTTTCATGAAGATTTTTTGGGATTACATTCGAAAATGAAGTTTAAAGACATTACTTCAGTGCTTGATTTATATATCCTAGAGCCTGTGTTTGAAGACTATTAAAGAATCAAGATTCATGGATTGCTTCATCTATTCCTCGTTGCAAGATCTTTTTATTTGCTAGATGCTTGTTTTGGAAGTTAAAGCATTGTCATCCATTCCATACTTTGAGGGGGAGATTGTAGGGTTTCAAAGCACTCCATGGATGATGGCAATGGGCCCCTTTGATGAAGTGTAGGTTAAAAGCCCAAGACTTATCTTTTCCCTATAAATAGTCATGTATTAGTCATAATTAGGGTTAAGAGTGAGGCAAAATGTAGCTGCCACGTGAGGTTTCTTATGTAGTGTTAGATTCTTTAGTCTATGCTGAAAGTGTAAATTATTCCTCTTGTTTGAATAAATCGAGTGTTCATTCGACCTAATCTTCATATTTGTGTTTTGTTCTTATTTTCCGCATCTTGTTCATCAAATTATAATTAGGGTTTTAATCCCAACAACAATTTCCCTGACAAGGACATAAAAAACTGCTACATACGAATTACAACTTGTACACAATTATGCCAAAGAAAATAATCCAACTTAGAACTAAAGACATCTTTAGTTTCCAAATCTTTGATTCAAGCTTCTTTTTTTGACCTAGCCAATCCTGCAATCATAATCGCTTCAACACTCATATTTATAGTGTCTGCTTCTTCTACCCAACAAATAAAACCATTACGAGGTCCCTAACAAAATCAATTTAGAAGTTAGAAGTGTAGAATGCAAAGAAAAAAAACAAATCTATTAGGGATACAGTGTCCTGATAAAGAAAGTCAAACAAACCTTAGTGTGGCAAGCATAGAATGGTCTTCCAGGGTTTGATGGAGTGGAAGACATTCTGATTATGACCAAACATCCACATGAGCATTTCACCATTTTTGCTTCGTTATTTCCGAGAGCTGCTAACTTCAAAATGCAAACAATAACATGTACAAAGAAATGGGATCTACTGCCGAGTAAATGAGGTAAAGTACTTATAAAGAGCAAATGACGAAAATATCCCAGCCGAGTAAGGAAGTAAGCTCTTAAAAATTGTAAATTCCGAAAATACCCCTTAACGAAATTACCCCAATGTTTGACCTCATTAACATCTGTCACAGTTGGTGTACCAATAACAATAATTTTCATTAATTAAGCCAACCAAGTGTCCAAATCGTTAGTCTTAATCAAGAACATTGATCCCAACAAATCAAAATGCATTCAAGGTGTTTACATTTCATCAAGATAATATCAAAATGCCTGTTACATGTTCCCAGGACTTCAAAAAACATCCGTAAACAACCACCACTAGATTACCACAAACATCATAGACAATTACCACAAACGCAAACGAACACACACAATCCTAATAACATATATTACAATAAAAACCTTAAGACGAACACTAGATTATCATACCACTACTATTCACCTTCTTGAGAATCACTTGCTGACTATCAAGTGAATAATGAAAATCATTAGCAGGAGCATCACCACGATAAGACCCACAACCAACAACGCAATAGCTTTAATCTGATTCTCAACCTTGTCGAACCTTTGCTGCATGTTCAGGACATCAACCCTGGAATGAAGGTAATCGCGACCCATCTCCTCCTTAATGCGTTCCACCTCACCTTTTTGCTCGGCTATTTTATCACCACAGTCGCAGAAAATCGTGTGCAAATCGTTCAAGTATAGCCCGTCTCTTGAGCTAATCGAGTTGTTGGAGTTTATAGTATCTGGTGATGGTGGTGGGGTAGGCTCCATGGAAGACAGTGAAAGGGAACACGAGTATTCTATTTTCGTTTGTTGGGTTGTGTTTGGCCGGAAGTGGTAACAAAGTGTTAGGGTTTTGTCCAAGAGACCATCCATTTATATAGTAGGGGACCACTTAACCCTTAGTGCCCAAAGTGAACTCAGTGGTGAGTCGATGACGTGTAAACCGACTCGTCTGAGTTGACTCAGTAGGTTACTTGGATGATGACATGGCAAGCAAACCGGTTGAATTGGGTCAAAATCCCAAATTAGCCGGTTAAATGTTAGTTTATGCCCTTAAGGGACCTTTTAAACCAAAACTTGTAAGTTAGTGGGGCTAAAGTGACATTTTCCCTTTAAGATTCTAGGTTAATAACATAAACTCATGCCTAATTTCATTAAATCAGTGGTAAACTCACTTTGATCAAACCCTAATCTCTTAATAACTCACTAATTACAAGGGTTAATAAAAAAATTAAGAGTTCATACCTTGATTACTAGACTTGATACTTCAAGAACACTCAAAATCTTGATTTAGTCTTCAAAACTCGATCAATATTGATCATATATGTGAAAATCGCCCATAAGGATGGGGAGGAACTGAAATGGCAGCAAAATGACTCAAAATCGTGTTTCAATGGGTAAAACCCGAGTTGGGTCGGGTTTGACCCGGTTTGGATACCCGTTTTACCCCTAAACACTAAAAATTGCATAACTTTTCGCTCGAAACTTTGTTTTCGATGAGGTTTTCGCCTATACGTTTCTAACGAGACAACCTAAAACTTCCAATAGAAATATCCCAGAAAAAATCTTCCAATAAAATCAGTTTTACTTATTTCCAACTTAGATGTTATATTTTCGTTAATTCCGATAGTTGACTTTTTGATCGGAATCACATAAGACCTCCCTATCACTTCCAATACATTCCAAATGAGTCTAAACTTAGTTTAACTTCAAATATTATAAAACTATTTCGTTAGAACTCAACTCTTAAAACCATACCAAAAAATAATACTTTTTTTAACGCTTACAATTCTATTTTACTATAACTACGTACTTTAAACGTTTAAAACAACATAATATCAAATAATATTCATTTTTAAACTAACAATCATATGAAACATGATAATTAAACAAGGTTAGTAAAGTGTATGTTACAAATACCTCCTCCTTTTGAGGATTTCGTCCCCGAAATCATGACGATTTAAACAACTGGGGATATTTTTCTCTTATCTCGTTTTTATTTTCCCAAGTATAATTTGGGCCTCGATGATGTTTCCACTTGACAAGCACTAACTCCAATTCTTTATTACGCAAATCAACCGTTCTCTCATTTATAATCTCTTTTGGTTCCTCTACATATCTTAATTTATCATCCAGTTTCACCTCGGATAACGGAACCATTTCATTATATATGCTCAAACATTTACGCAGATAACTCACATGAAACACATCATGAATATCTGCCAGATTTTCAGGCAATTCCAAACGGTATGCTTGCTTACCAATTCTCTGGATGATTTTGAAAGGGCCAACAAATCTAGGACTCAATTTTCCTATCTTCCCAAATCTCATAATGCCTTTCCATGGGGATACCTTCAGCATTACAAAATCACCCACCTGGAATTCTATGAGTCGTCTTCTCTTTTATGCATAAGACTTTTGTCGATCCTGGGCCGCTTTCATTCTTTCTCGTACAATCTGAATCTTATCAGTGGTGTCTTGAATCATTTCAGGCCCACCAAGGATTTTCTGTCCTACATCACGCCAACATAATGGAGTACGACATTTATGTTGGATTTTAAGCAAACTAACACTCCTAAGGTGTTCATGCAACCCTAAAACCTTGGATCTATGTTTTACTATGAATACATGCAACTTTGATTTTCCAAGGTTCATAACCTATCTAGCATGGCATGGGGAACATTAAACATAATGGCTAGAAGAATTACATACCTTTCAATTTGTGAGTTGATTCCTTGAAGTTTGAGAGCCTAGCACCAATAATGGGGATGCCTCAAATGGAAATCACAAATCACCACAAACTTGGAAAAATCTTATGAGAGTGTATGCTAGCTTATAGAAATCGGCCACCACCTTTTACACACACCACTAGTGCCATTTCAAGCATCACAAGCTCCTTTATATAGTATGGATGATTAGGGTTACATCCATGTAAACCCTAATACCCATGACTCTTCCTTTCCAAGGATCCATGGGTTAAAAGCTCCATGGACTATCCATGGACTCCCATGCATGCCAAGCCCATTCCAAATGAGTATTAGCCCACACTTATATAAATACAAGAGCCCATATTTAATTAGTCACCTTTTTTACCACCAAATTAATTCTAAATTAATTTATGATCAATACTAGTTAAAATAATATGATTTCATATTAATATTTTACAACTTATAATATATTAACAAATCATAAACATACAATTCTAAAAGGTTTAACCATAAATCGTTCGGGTGAAGTGCAACCCTAATGGACCATGCCGGGTCGGGTCAAGTATATACCAAATAAAGTTATGGACTTAGACACCTTATCCAACAATTTACGCCCATACAGTGCTGCATATGGTGGCATTTTAATTGATGTGTGGTAACTGTTATTATATGAAACTTCAACAAGAGGTAAGTATTTGTCCCAATTACCACCAAACTCCAAGACATAAGCACGAATCATATTTTCCACTGTTTGGATTGTTCTCTCCGTCTGACCATCTGTCT
Source organism: Lactuca sativa (assembly GCF_002870075.4). Lineage (NCBI taxonomy): Eukaryota > Viridiplantae > Streptophyta > Magnoliopsida > Asterales > Asteraceae > Lactuca > Lactuca sativa. Next base: position 77,962,896 of record NC_056631.2, on the reverse strand, counting down.
GGGGATAATAAGTTGTGCTGAGAGCAACACGAGATCCCAATTCACTTTGCATACTCACCCAAAAATGAGAAGTGAAGCGAGTATGATGATCTGAAATAATCTTTAGTGGCACACCATGTTGTGCAACAATTTCATCCAAGTATACTTGTGCGTATTTCTCCATTGGAGCTATTTCATGCATGGAAAGAAAATGTGCACTCTTAGTTAGCCGGTCGACAATTACCCAAATACTATCATTTTTTCTTGCAGTCCTTGGAAATTTGGTAATAAAATCCATGGACAACTCTTCCCATTTCCAAACAGGGGCACTAATACCTTCTGGACTTCCGAATGGATTTTGGTGCTATGATTTGAGTTGTAAGCATACGATACATTCCTGCACATATCTTCCAATGTCTCTCTTTAATCCGGGCCACCAATAATCAACTCGTACATCATAGTACATTTTACTAGTACCTGGATGTATTGATACTTTAGACTTATGGGCTTCATCTAAAATCTTCTATCTTAATCCTCCAATCTTTGGAATCCATAGCCGATTCTTAAATACTCTTAGTCCATGTGGATCATCAAGTAATATATCAGCATAATGTACCATCCATTCTTTCTTCACATTTTATGGCTTTAAGGCCTCTACTTGCCATTTTTTAGCTCATCAAGAATAGTGAACTTTATTGTAGTGTGAGTAATAACATAACACGCACTAGTATGATAAACCTTTCTGCTAAGTGCATCTGCAACTACATTGGCCTTTCCAGGATGATACAAGATTTCACAGTTATAATATTTGATCAACTCCATGGACCGTTGTTGTCTCATATTCAAAGTTTGTTGACTAAATATATATTTGAGACTTTTGTGGTCGGTAAACAATTGGCATTTTGTACCATAAAGATAATGCCTCCAAAGATTTAGGAAAAATACCACTGCAGCGAGCTCGAGGTCATGAGTGGGATATTTCTTTTCATAATCTTTCAGTTGCCTTGATGCATAGGCTATCACTCTGCCACGTTGCATCAACACACAACTGAGTCCCAACCTTGAAGCATTGCTGTACACAGAAAAATCATTATCACCTTCTGAAAGTGATAAGACTGGAGCATGAGTCAAAAGATCTTTTAAAGTTGAGAAAGCTTTTTCTTGGGCTTCACCCCATTCAAAATTTTCTTCTTTTCGTGTTAGACTTGTGAGGGGTACAACTATGCATGAAAAATATTTAATGAATCTCCGGTAATACCCAGCGAGACCCAAGAAACTGCGAACTTCAAAAGCATTACGGGGCGCTTCCCAATTTTGAATGGCTTCAATTTTTTTAGGATCTACGGATATACCGTCACCATAAATCATATGGACAAGAAGTTGAACTTGGCGAAGCCAAAATTCACATTTTGAGAATTTAACATATAGTTTCTCCTTTCGTAGAAGCTCTAACATTTCACGAATATGAATGGCATGATCAGCATCAGACTTGGAATAAATTAGAATATCATCAATGAATACGATGGCAGATTTATCGAGCATTGGACGACATACTCGATTCATCATATCCATGAATACAACAGGAGCATTTGTCAAACCGAATGGCATGACTAGGAATTCGAAATGTCCGTATCGAGTACGGAAAGCAGTATTTGGTACATCCTGCTAGTGTACTTTCAGCTGATGATATCCAGACCTCAAATCAATCTTCGAGAAGTAGCTAGCACCCTGAAGTTGATCAAATAGGTCGTCTATGCGAGGTAGTGGGTACTTGTTTTTGATAGTTACCTTATTTAGCTCGCGGTAATCAATACACATTCGCATCGACCCATCCTTTTTCTTGACAAACAATATTGGTGCACCCCATGGAGAGGTACTCAGTCGGATAAAGCCTTTGTCAAGTAATTCTTGCAGTTGAATCATTATTTCCTTTATCTCAGCTGGTGCAAGACGATAAGGAGTCTTTGCAATCAGAGCAGCACCAGGTATAAGGTCAATTCGAAATTCTATTTGCCTACCTGGGGGAAGTCCAGACAAATCATCGGGGAATACGTTAGGATATTTATTAACAACGGGAACATCATTTACCATTTGCTTCCCCTCTTTTGAGATATCAATTGCATATGTCAGATAAGTAGAACACCCTTTCGATATAAAATTACGAGCTTTTAGGAAAGAGATTATTTTTAAGATTTTAAGTCTTTGTTCACCGAATACATAAATAGGATCCTCCCCTTCAATAGGAATGCATACCATCTTTTCGTAGCACAAGAGTTCTGCACAGTTCTTTGACAACTAGTCCATGCCGAGAATGACATCAAAGTTGGGTAGGGAGATAGGAATCAAATTGGCAAGAAAATTATAACCTTCAATTTCTATGACACAATCTCTATAGACTTTATCAACAAGTAATGATACACTTCCCACGGTATCTACATGAAACGGTTGGGCGAGTGCATAGAAAGCAATTTGAAAAGAACGTGAAAATTCACGAGACACAAAAGAATATGAGGCACCATAATCAAATAAGATGTGAATAGGTCTAGAATTGACGAGAAATGTACCAGTCACAACATTTCGGTCCTCGCGTGCCTCCTCTGGGGTAATCTGGAATGCGCGACCTTTTGCTTTTGGCACCTCCTCCTTTTGGGTTTAAGTACCCACCGGTTGTTGAACGGAAGCTTGACTTCCCACCATTTGGCTGGTAAGAGTACAACAGAAACGCTTTATGTGGCCAGTAACACCACAAGCGTAACATGTAACATTCTTTATCGGGCAAACAGGCTTCATATGACCCGTTTCTCCGCATCCATAGCAAATCAACGGTCCTCTGCATTGATCCTGGTGGATCTTTCCACATTTCTGGCACGGTGGTAGAGCTCTCAACTGAAGAGAAAAATATTGTGGCCGACCGCGGCCACGAAAGGCGCTGTGAGATTGTACTCTTTTGCTAGGATCAGATCGAGCAGATCAAGCCGACGGAATAGTGGAAACAAAAATAGTTCGATCAACACGTGGATGCTTCAGGATAGAAAGAGTGGCACCACATATCTCTAAGTCGTGCTCACGCTTTCGGGCATACTCAACAGCTTTATCGAATGATAGAATATCCCGGTTGATCACGAAATCATGGATTTCATACCATAATCCTTCCATGAATAACTGACTTTTATTGTCTTCAATCGGGATATACTTCACAACAAACCGTGCCCTTTGATTGAATTGAGTTTCATATTCGGTCATGGTCATTCCTCACTACTTAAGTTCGAGGAACTCTTTCTCCAGTCTTCTCCTCATATCTAGAGGACAATATTTTCCTAGCAAGCGAATTTTAAACATCTCCCAAGATAAATTCTCCTGGTCATACTCGTTAAGAGCTTCAAATGTCGCTTCCCACTAGACTAAGGCTTCTCCAATGAGCATTGCAGAAGCATAGTTAACCTTGTTTTCATTAACCACATGGGAGATACGAAATACTTTTTCTGTGTTCTGGATCCAAGTAAGAACAACAATGGGATCAAGGACACCTAAAAACTCTGTAGCGCCACTACTCTTGAAAGTTTTGAATGAGGGACGTTTCACTTTCTCTTTTGAAGACTCTCTGGTGGCTTTCTCTTTACCCTTATCACTATCCCTTTTGTGTTGTTCGAGAGTTTGTTGAATAACACCAGTAAGTTTATCCAAAAGTCGCTCCTCACGAGGGGATACTGGAGTATCTCCCTCATTAAGATGAGGATCTCCACCCACATCTGGTGTATGACTACCCTCATGCTCAGCCATTGCTCTGAAAAATTTGGAGTAACATAGCACGTTATAATATAAGGATTTATCATTACCCAACACCCACTTAAGTCTTTCCTATGGTTTGTATCCATATACGGAAAATGAATCGGTTTATATATTGAACTTCCAACGGTTTACTTCTAAATACCAGTCTGTGGTATTTAGTTCGCTTAAACCAGTGCTCTGATACCATGATTGTAAGACCCCAACACAAAAATTACCATAAAGCCAAACATGTTACATGCATATTCATAATTATAATTCACATTAGTGGTCTAAATACAAAAGCATGGATACAAACTAACTAAAAGGGTTTTTACAAAGTTTCATAACTAGTTGTATAAATACATAACTACCCAGTAATTTATAATCCATATACATATATGTATACCAAGTACAAACGTAGTAGTGTCAACTACTCTAAGTCCTCCAACAAAGCTTGTCTAGTCTGGATGCTTATCACCTGAAATAGTTAAACACTGAAATAAAAAATAGATACAATATAACGCTATGCCATATACATAACAATATGATAGGAACAAAAAGAAACAAAGGACAATAAAGGCTTATATGTGTATCAAATGAAGGGCTTTCCAAATCAATAAACGGTTAAGGGATTATAATCAATACACACAATAATTTAGGATCATAAACACCTTAAATTCCAGCCCAAGAAGCACATAAAAAACAATCCCATTTTATCATGTTGCTAAAATATACACACTTTCAGCCCTACCTAGCCCGAAGCCAATACCAAAGTGATACGAGTCATGCTCTACATGGCCAAAGGCACAAAGCCAATACCAAAGTGATACATGTCATGCTCTACATGGCCAAAGGCATCAAAATCAATATCAAGTAATGACCACTTAGATCAATAATACAAGAAAGCACATTGCACATATAACACATAACATACAATTGCTCCTATATTGAATTCACTGTGCTGTAACCGAATGTTGCGATAAAATTAATGTTTTTCTGATGAAATTACACCATCTCTCAGGCCTCTAAGACCTTCAATTATACCCTTGGAGTTCATATTTCAAATTTCATAAGCAATTACTCAACTACTCTCAAGTTATGTTGTTTTCAATTTAGAAATTTTAGTTTTTGTTCTTTGTATAGCGGTCACTTGCAGATCTGTTTTACCCTCCTTAAATATCAAAATAACTAATAAATTCTAAATATTAACAAAATAGACTCTTATATCTTTCTAATGCCACCGACCACATATTTTTATGATTTTTCTATAATTTACTATGAATTTTACAAAACAGCATCCCAAATCTGTCAAAATTCACCCTTACTGCACTGAAAATATAGCTGTGTTCATCCATCTTAAGTCCGGAATTAGATTTTGGTTTTGAAAAAAATCAAAGTAGACATTCTCATATTTCCAGGGATATATAGCACATCTCCATACGATTTTTCTACAATTTTTGGTGTTTTTTACAAAAACAGGACAGTTATACCCTTTATGATTTCATTTTACCCTTTACATGATCAAACCTCATGATAAATATCACCAAGTTCTTATTTTACAATGATAACACTGAATATTTTAGTAATCCATTCTAATTCAAGTATAAACCATGGGTTTCATTACTAATTTTCAGTAATTACTCTTAAACCATATGATTAATTCTCAAGTTTACATGTAGTTACTTGATTTCCATTTAAGATTCTAGGTTAATAACATAAACTCATTCCTAATTTCATTAAAATAGTGGTAAATCCACTTTGACCAAACCCTAATCTCTTAATAACTCACTAATTACAAGGGTTAATCCAAAAATTAAGAGTTCGTACCTTGATTACTAGACTTGATACTTCAAGAACACTCAAAATCTTGATTTAATCTTTAAAACTCGATCAATATTGATAATGTATGTGAAAATCGCCCATAAGGATGGTGAGGAACTGAAAATGGCAGAAAAATGACTCAAAATCGTGTTTCAATTGGTAAAAACCCGAGTTGGGTCGGGTTTGACCTGGTTTGGATACCCGTTTTACCCCTAAACACTAAAAATTGCATAACTTTTTGCTCGAAACTTTGTTTTCGATGAGGTTTTCGCCTATACGTTTCTAACGAGACAACCTAAAACTTCCAATAGAAATATCCCAGAAAAAATCTTCCAATAAAATCAGTTTTACTTATTTCCAACTTAGACGTTATATTTTCGTTAATTCCGATAGTTGACTTTTTGATCGAAATCACATAAGACTTCCGTATCACTTCCAATACATTCCAACTTAGTTTAACTTCAAATATTATAAAACAATTTCGTTAGAACTCAACTCTTAAAACCATACCGAAAAATAATACTTTTTTTAACGCTTACAATTCTATTTTACTATAACTACGTACTTTAAACGTTTAAAACAACATAATATCAAATAATATTCATTTTTAAACTAAAAATCATATGAAACATGATAATTAAACAAGGTTAGTAAAGTGTATGTTACAAATACCTCCTCCTTTTGAGGATTTCGTCCCCGAAATCATGACGATTTAAACAAGTGGGGATATTTTTCTCTTATCTCGTTCTTATTTTCCCAAGTATAATTTGGGCCTCGATGATGTTTCCACTTGAAAAACACTAACTCCACTTCTTTATTACGCAAATCAACCATTCTGTCATTTATAATCTCTTTTGGTTCCTCTACATATCTTAATTTATCATCCAGTTTCACCTCGGATAACGGAACCATTTCATCATATATGCTCAAACATTTACGCAGATAACTCACATGAAACACATCATGAATATCTGCCAGATTTTCAGGCAATTCCAAACGGTACGCTTGCTTACCAATTCTCTGGATGATTTTGAAAGGGCCAACAAATCTAGGACTCAATTTTCCTATCTTCCCAAATCTCATAATGCCTTTCCATGGGGATACCTTCAGCATTACAAAATCACCCACCTGGAATTCTATGGTTCGTCTTCTCTTTTATGCATAGGACTTTTGTCGATCCTGGGCCGCTTTCATTCTTTCTCGTACAATCTGAATCTTATCAGTGGTGTCTTGAATCATTTCAGGCCCACCAAGTATTTTCTGTCCTACATCACGCCAACATAATGGAGTACGGCATTTATGTTGGATTTTGAGCAAACTAACACTCCTAAGGTGTTCATGCAACCCTAAAACCTTGGATCTATGTTTTACTATGAATACATGCAACTTTGTTTTTTCCAATGTTCATAACCTATCTAGCATGGCATGGGGAACATTAAACATAATGGCTAGAAGAATTACATACCTTTCAATTTGTGAGTTGATTCCTTGAAGTTTGAGAGCCTAGCACCAATAATGGGGATGCCTCAAATGGAAATCACAAATCACCACAAACTTGGAAAAATCTTATGAGAGTGTATGCTAGCTTATAGAAATCGGCCACCACCTTTTACACACACCACTAGTGCCATTTCAAGCATCACAAGCTCCTTTATATAGTGTGGATGATTAGGGTTACATCCATGTAAACCCTAATACCCATGACTCTTCCTTTCCAAGGATCCATGGGTTAAAAGCTCCATGGACTATCCATGGACTCCCATGCATGCCAAGCCCATTCCAAATGAGTATTAGCCCACACTTATATAAATACAAGAGCCCATATTTAATTAGTCACCTTTTTGACCACCAAATTAATTCTAAATTAATTTATGATCAATACTAGTTAAAATAATATGATTTCATATTAATGCCTTCAAAGTTTTAGGGCAAATACCACTGCAGCGAGCTCGAGGTCATGATAGTTCTTCTCATAATCTTTCAGTTGCCTTGAGGCATAGGCTATCACTCTGCCACGTTGCATCAACACACAACCGAGTCCCAACCTTGAAGCATCGTTGTACACAGAAAAATTGTTATCACCTTCTGGGAGTGATAAGACTGGAGCATGAGTTAAAGTATCTTTTAAAGTTGAGAAAGCTTTTTCTTGGGCTTCACCCTATTCAAACTTTGCTTCTTTTCATGTAAGATTTGTGAGGGGTACAACTATGCATGAAAAATCTTTAATCAATCTCCGGTAATACCCCGCGAGACCCAAGAAACTGCTAACTTCAGAAGCATTACGGGGCGCTTCCCAATTCTGAATGGCTTCAATTTTGGTAGGATCTATGGATATACCTTCACCATAAATCATATGGCCAAGAAATTGAACTTGGCGAAGCCAAAATTCACATTTTGAGAATTTAGCATATAGTTTTTCCTTTCGTAGAAGCTCTAACATTTCACGAATATGAATGGCATGATCAGCTTCAGACTTGCAATAAATTAGAATATCATCAATGAATACGATGACAAATTTATTGAGCATTGGAAGTAAGGATGAAAGTGGGTCCAAACCCGGACCGGATGGACCCGAACCCGGAAAACCCGGAACCGGTTAACAGGATTTTGTAGAATCGGAAACCGGACCGGTATATAGGAACCGGTTCCGGTTCGGTTCCGGGTAAAGTGGGTCTAGAACCGGAAAACCCGGAAACATCAAAGTGGGTAGGTTGGAACCGGATTAAGTGGGTTTAGAACTGGAAAACCCGAAAAAACCGGAATTTTTTGGTAATTACTTACTACTTAGTGGGTTGAACTTTGAAAATTTTTATATTTATATCCCGGCTTTGGGTGATTGTAACTCATTGAAGATGAAACCAAAATCAACAAAATTATATTCCAAAATCATGTACAAACTCTAAAATACACTATGGAAATAACCGCATGTCAATCTGACTTTAAACGAATGAGATTTTCATGTGTTAACATTTTCACATAATACAAAGTACAAAAACAAATAGCTAAAAAGTTGAAAATTTTCATTTTTGATATCCCGACTTCGGAGGGCTGAAAATCATTGAATGTTAAACCAAAAATGACAAAATTATAGTCTAAGCTCATGTACAAACTGTAAAAGTTGGAAAAAACCACATGTCAATCCGACTTCAAACGAATTAGATATGCATGTTTTAAAATTTTCACCGAATACAAAAAACTGAAAAACCAGAAAGCTTCCAGCTTTGATATGTCGAATTTGGAGGACTGTAAGTCAATGAATATAATACTAAAAATGGAAAATTTATAGTCTAAAATCATGTACAAACTCTAAAATACATGTTGGAAAAAACCGTATGTCAATCGGAGTTGAAACGGATGAGATATGCATCTTTTAAACGTTTCACAAAAACCGGTTCCGGCCCTAAAAGTGGTTCCGGTTCCAAACATCGGTTCCGGTTTTTAGATCCGGTTTACCTGGACCCGATGGACCCAAACCCGGATTACTCGGAACCCGGATAAAGCCAATTTTTAAATTCGGAACTGAAACCGGTTCTATATATTCTAGCTCTAACGGTTCCGGTTCCGGTTCCGATCCGGTTTTCCGGTTCTAAATCTCATCCCTAATTGGAAGGCATACTCGATTCATCATATCCATGAATACAGCAGGAGCAGTTGTCAAACCGAATGGCATGACAAGGAATTCGAAATGCCCGTATCGAGTACGGAAAGTAGTCTTTGGTACTCCCTACTAAAGGACCTCTGTTAGGTACGTTCTTAGTGAACTCCTTGCCTGCTCTTGTATTGTTTGACTCGGGTGCGAGTTAGTCTTTTGTCTCTTGATCCTTTAGTAGAGATTTTTCTTTTCCCATAGGAGAGTTGGAGTGTTCGTTGCGAGTTTCTATCACCAACGAACACAGGGTTTTTTGCTACTTCAGTTTATCTGGGTTGCATTCTTAAGATCTTCGGGGCATCCTTTACGATTGATTTGATACCTATTCCTATGGGGGATGTCTGTGTGATTGTGGGTATGGACTGGATAAGTCGTTTCGGTACCATGATCAACTGCGAGGGTCAGTGTGTGGTGGTTCAAACCCCAAGTGGAGGAGAGTTGGTTATTTATGGAGAGGGCACCAGGATGGGTTCAAGATTTTCTTCTGAAACTAGGGCTCAGCAGTATATTTAGCATGGGTGTGTGGATTATTTGGCGTATGTGGTGGATACGTGAGACAAGGATCAGGTTTCAGTTTCAGATGTTCCGATCGTCAGAAAGTTTGCTAATGTGTTCCCGGAGGAGTTACCTGGTGTGCCTCCTGAGAGGCAGGTCGAGTTCAGGATTGAACTTGTGCCAGGTTCATCCTCTATTTCCAAGGCACCATACAGATTGGCACCGCTTGAGATACAGGAGTTGTCATCTCAGCTGCAGGAACTGCTAGGTAATCAGTTCATCTGTTCAACCAGTTCTCCGTGGGGAGCACCAATTTTATTCGTCAAGAAGAAGGATGGTTCACACCGGATGTGCATTGATTACCGGGAATTGAACAAGTTAACGGTAAAGAACCGTTATCCCCTTTCATGGATTGATGACCTCTTTGATCAGTTGTAGGGAGCATCTTGGTTCTCCAAGATAGATATGAGGTCTGGGTACTATTAGGTCATGCTGAGGGAGGAGGACGTAGAGAAGACCGCATTTCAGACTCGTTATAGGAATTACCAGTTCGTGGTGATGCCGTTTGGGTTCACCAATGCGTCGATAGTATTTATGGATCTGATGAATTGGGTATGAAGGCCGATGCTCGATCGCTCAATTATTGTGTTCATTGATGATATCTTGGTGTATTCCAATACCATGGAGTAGCATGAGGAGCATCTCCGCGAGCTTGTAGGGGTTTTAAGGCGAGAACGACTTTATGCTAAGTTCTCGAAGTGCGAGTTTTGGTTGCGAGAGGTTTAGATCCTTGGACACCTCATTAACCAAGATGGGAGTTTGGTTGATCCGGCCAAAATCGAGTCGGTGATGCAGTGAGAGGTTCCGAAATCTCCCTCGGATATCGGGAGTTTTCTAGGTTTGTCAGGGTACTACCGGAGATTTATTCAGGATTTCTCCAAGATTGCAGTACCCCTCACTCTTCTGACGAGGAAGGGGTGGATTTCTAGTGGGGCCCTAAGCAGCAGTCCGCATTTGAGTCCCTTCGGCCGAGACTTTGCCAGACCCCAGTTTTGACCCTTCTGGAGGGAGTTGAGGATTTTGTGGTTTTCTATGATGCCTCCAACACCGGCTTGGGAGCAATCCTCATGTAGAGAGAACGGGTGATAACTTATGCTTCACAGAAACTGAAGTTGCATGATATGAGATATCTCACGCATGATCTTGAGTTGGGGGCGGTGGTTTTCACCCTCAAAATTTGGAGACACTACCTTTTATGGGGTCCGATGTACTATTTACACAGATCATAAGAGTTTGAGGCATATTGCAGGTGGCTGGACATAGTCAAGGATTATGACTGCAAGATCCTTTACCACCTGGGTAAAGCGAACGTGATGGTGGATGCCCTGAGCCACAAGTCTACTGGACCTTCTGTTGAGGTGGCATGTATGAGGATATTCATGGATTATCCACTTATGGGTTTGATTAGGGAGGCTCAGACCGAGGGTGTTCGAGAGGAGAATTGGAAGATTGAGAGGATCAGGGGTGAGATCACCATATTTGTGTCAGACAGTCGTTGTTTGTTGACCCATTGCGGTTGGGTGTAGGTTCCTATGTTTGGTGGGGTCAGACAGATTGTGTTAGAGGAGGCTCAAAAGTCTTGCTTTTCTATCCATCCGGGGGGCTACCAAGTTGTATCGGGATCTGAGACTGAGTTATTGGTGGTCGTACGTAAATAGGGAGATTGCATGGTACGTAGTGAGGTGCTTGACCTGTAGGATCGTCAAGGCCGAGCATCAGAGGCCGCATGGAAAGCTACAACCTATGTAGGTTCCCATGTTGAAATAGGAGTAGATTTTGATGGAATTCACCACCAAATTGCCGAAGAAGGCAAAGGGTTTCGATGCTATTTGGGTCATCGTGGATCGATTGACCAAGAGTGCCCATTTTCTGCCAATTCGGGAGAACTTGTCGGTTGAGAAATTGGTCGATGTGTATATTCACGAGATCATTTCTCGTCATAGGGTTCCACTCTTTATTGTTTCATACCTTGATGTTCGGTTCACCTCCCGTTTCTGGAAGAAGTTCCATGAGGAACTGGGCACGAGGCTGCATTTCAGCATAGCTTATCATCCGCAGACCGACAGCCAGTGCGAGCAGACCATTCAGACTCTTGAGGTTATGTTGCGAGTCTGCGTCATTGATTTTGGTGGGAGCTGGGACTCCTACCTACCTCTTGCAGAGTTCTCCTAAAAAACATTTTCTACTCCAGTATTGGTGCCCCGCCTTGTGAGTTTTTGTATGGGTGGAGATGTTGTACCCCAGTCTATTGAGGGGAGGTTGGTCATATGGTCATGGGTCAGACTGAGGTGGTTCTATAGACTACAGAGATGATTCGGCAGATAGGCTGAGATTGCAGATTGTTCAGAGTCGACAGAAGAGCTATGTCGACCAATGCCGATATGAGTTGGAGTTTCAGGTCAGTGACATGGTGTTACTGAATGTCTCACCTTGGAAATGTGTGATCCACTTCAGGAAGAGGGGGAAGTTGGGTCCCCAATTTAATGGACCATTATGGGTTATTTCCAGGGTTGGCAAGGTTGATTATAGATTGGGTCTTCCGAAGGAGCTCAATCAGATTCATAACACTTTCCGCATTTCGCAGTTGTGGAAGTGCATTTTGGATGAGGATGCAGTGGTATCATGATGGGCGCCTGAACTATGTCGAGAGGCCGATAGCTATTTTAGAAAGGAAGGTAAAGGTACTGCGTAGCAAGGGGGTGACTTTGGTAAAGGTACAATGGCAACATCGGAGGGGATCCGAGTGGACATGGGAGCCGAAGGCTGAGATGCGAGAGCATTATCCGGATTTTTCCTCGCAGCACGCTTCGAGGACGAAGCCTAGTTCAAGTGGGGGACAATTGTAACATCCTGACTTCCAGGTATGAGATTTATTCCTTAAAAGGAAAATTCCCCTTGGAACTCGTCAAGTTGATGGCCTCAACTCGACTTGTTGAAGGCTTTTGGGCCGCAAATATTTTTGGACCAACTCGACGAGTTGGTGAGGAAAAACTCGACAAGTTGGTGGCTGATTAAGAAACCCTAATTTTTAGGGTGTTGCACCCTATTTAAAGTCCTTATACCCTTTGGGTGTCCTCCTTATCAGTCTCCTCTGTCCAGAAAACCCTAGTTCGCACATCCTCTCCCATATTTGTATGTGTTAGCTTGAAGAGTGATTTCTTGGTGTTCTCTTGAAGAAGATTGAGGTTGGAAGTGTCTAGATTGAAGGGAAGGTTTTAGATCCAGAAACTTTTGGAGTATTGCAGTTCTTTTGAGGTAAAATATCTTCCTTGGAAGTTTAGTGTCATATTTGGCTCATTTTAGGATTGCTAATGGGGTTGAGCATTTCATGAAGTTATCACTTCAGATCTGGATGTTTTGCAGCCTCTTTGGACTTAAAGTTTGAAGCTTTATCATGTTCTAGGACCCATTCATGCTTTAGGTCCCTTATTAAGCCTTCACTCAGTTTTGGAGCTTCATGGTGACATGCATGGACGTAAAGTTAGCAACTTTATGTGGTTTACCAGATCTTGGGTATCAGATCTACATTTTAAAGCGTTAGACTTGATGAAAAAGGACTGAATGTGTTAAGCTGGGAAAACTCGGCGAGTTGTCCAGCCAACTCGACGAGTTAGCTGTAACATCCCAAAATTCAAGGCCAAAAATTTCATTTTTAAATACATTATTATATAAAACCATCAGTATAAAAACATTCATATTAATATCTCATGTCAAAACCAAAGTGTCAATAATCAAAACATATTATCATAAAACCATATCAGAGTGTAATCCCAAATATCTAATATGCGGAAAATATAGTGTGATGCGCTGCGATCAAGCTGGCTCCTTTCCTTTGAAAACGAGTACCTGAAATCAAAACTATAAACCGTAAGCACAAAGCTTAGTGAGTTCCCCCATCATACCACATACCATACAATCATATAACATACATATACTGTCAAGCATATCTGGGTGCCCGACCTACCCCTTCGGTCCTCTCGACCGGATACTGCCTAGCATATCTGGGTGCTAGCCTCCCCTTCGGTCCTCTTGACCGGATACTGCATAGCATATCTGGGTGTTGGGCTCCTCTTCGGTCCTCTCGACCGGGTACTGCCTAGCATATCTGGGTGCTGGCCTCCCTTTCGGTATCTTTCAACCGGTAACCGGGGACTATTTCACCCCCTAACACTACCACATAAAAGCATAGCATAAACACATAAGTCATATACTGCCTAGCATATCTGGGTGCTGGCCTACCCCCTCAGTCCTATCGACCGGTAAGTGGGGACTATTTCACCCCCTACTACTACCACATAATATCATATCACATATATCATAATCTGTCTAGCATAGTTGGGTACTAATCTACCCCTTCGGCCCTATCGACCGGTAACTAGGGACTATTTCACCCCCTACTACCACTATCACATAACATCACATCATGCTAGCACATAAACATAACAGGTAGTAGCAAACATAGACAATTATCACAGAGACAATCATCTAACAACAACTCCTACTGGTGGGCCGACATTGTGGCCGTAGACCCACCGCTACTGGAAGGTAACTCACCTCACACTGCTGAAGTCCCAAAGACACAATCCTACACTTGCTGAAGTCCCGCAGACTCGACCCCAGCTGCTGGCTGACAGATTCCCGAACTGTCAACACCAAAATAACACCCAATTAATAATTGGGTCCCAATACATAACCATACGTACATTTTTTGGGTAATTACTACATTACCCCTCGCTTGGCTTATTCAAGCCCAAGGCCCAATCCATAGGCCCAAAGGCAATTAGGAATCAAAGCCCAACACATGGACTAATTTTCCAAATTGGGCCCAAGCCCCTTACATGGGTCTTACCCTAGGCCCATCAAATTACTCTAGACCATTTGCTTGATCTAGGATAGCACATTTAATAACCCAATCATCAAGGCCCAATAGAAAGGCCCAACAATAAACCCAAGTGAAATTAGGGTTTCACATAAAATGATGATTAAGGTTAAGTTTCCTACTTAACCCATTAAGGACTTAATCCATTAAGTCCATTATCGCTTAGATTAATCTTTGCCAAAGTTTATTATTTAATATATCAATTTATTAAATAATTCTTGTGTGTGTGACCCGATTAATTCTTAAAGTTAGGGTTTCATTGGCATTAGGGTTTTCCAATCCAAATATTAACCCACTAGTTTATAACATGTGAGAACCACGGTTTTAAAATTAATTAAACTTTCATATAAAAAGTCAAAATTATTAATTAATTATTTTAAATAAATTATTATCTAAGATATATTTTTTTAGTTATGTAAAATTATAATCGTTGATTTAAATAAATAAATGAAGTTATATCATCTTATAATATGTATTAATTTTATTTTATTTTTCAATCTAATGTTATTAATTTAATATAATTAGAGTGGGAAAATTTGAAATTTGAATTTTAAATAAAAGAATCAATTATTAGTTAATGTAATTAGAGTGAAAAAATTTAAAATTTGAAATTTGAAATGAATAATTAATAGGTTGACAGGTGGCATGATAAATGATATATAACATTAATGAGGTGTTCTAATTGTATGACACATGTCAATAGAAGATTAAACCTATTCTTTTATTAGAATAGGAAGATTTATCAATTTGTTGGTTTTTTATGTCAATTAGGGCTTTATTGGGCCTATTAAGCCCACTAAAATATTATTAAGCACATTAGGGTTTTATTGGGTCCATTAGAGGTCATTAAGCTTCATTGGGCCCATTAGAGCTCCTTTGAGACCATTAGGGTTTTAGTCCCTTGACCAAACATCCAAACCAAAACACAACATCAATGAGGCACACTGACACCCGACACGGCGGCCGGTGGCGGCAGCCACCACCCTACGGTGGTGGTTTGAGATTTCTATTATTCCATTTTTACATTTTACAATGAACTCTCAAACTAAACACACACACTATACTAAATACATACACACCCGTAACCACCCTTGTGATGGCCGGCGGTGGCACGTGGCGGCAGCCACCACCTCACGGTGGTGGTGGTGACTTTTCCGTGAACTCCGGCTAAACACAAAACCCAAACACACATATTGCTAATGGAAATACAACCACACACACACACACACACCTAATCACAAAGTAAAACACACACACACATCCACCTCTCACAGTGACTAGTGGCAGCGAGAGGTGACAGCAACCGGCGGCATACGAAAAACCCGATGAAACAGTTATAGTGGCGGCGGCGACGACAGCTTGGCAAAAGGGACGAAGGAACATGTCCGAAGGTGGCAGCATACCGCCACAGCGTTGTCAACAACACCCTTGGCCTCGTCAACAGCACCAGCGACGGCGATGGCGGTGGTTTACGACCACCACAGCAACAACACCCACCCGATGGCAGAACATCGAGTCCTTCACGATGGCAGAAGGCAAGAGGAGAAGAATAAGAAGATACAGAGGCACGACGGTGGCGGCTTAACCGCGATGTCTACTGGAAAGAAGTGGCGATGGACGGGTGGAGTAGCACCAGTGACGATGACGTCCTCCTGAAGATGACGAAAGCGGGTAAAGGCAGGAGATGACGTAGAGGTTGTGGCAGCGGACTCCATTACAGCTTCAAGATTTGGTCTCGGCGGCCCAACGCATCCGACAACAACATTGTGGCGGCGTCTGGTGGTTGAAGACCTCAACAGAGGTGTGGGTGCGGCGCTGCAAGTCGAAGAAGGGAAGAGAAGTGGCAGCCGATACTTAGGGGGGGGGGGGGCTACATACACACTCCTTAGGGTTAGGGTTACTCGGTAGATTATATACCCGATCTCCATTATCAAACTTATTCCATAATGTCACAAATGGTCCCTCCAGCTCCCATTTATTTCCAAATAGATCAATATTTTACCTTTTTAACCCTTGCCAACTAAATTCCCTTCAACTTAAGTCCAAAATTTACCATTTGCACCCTACTTTCCAAAACCTCTTCAAATTAAATCCAGAAATTACCATTTAAATCCTCAACATTAAAATCCTTTACACCTTAGGTACAAAGTTTACCAAATAGCCCCTATCTTCATAAATAATTATAAACTGAGTCCGAAAATTACACTTTTAACCCTCGACTTCTAAAATGGTGGCAATTAGCTCTTCGAGACCATCCTTTTATACATAATTATTTATTTTAGGGCTACGAGTCCTTTGTTTCTTTATTTATTTATTTAATAAATAAACGGGTGTTACATTAGCTAGGGTTTTTCCGCTTCTCTGGATACTGTAGGAACTCGACGAGTTGGTAGGTGCACTCGACGAGTGAGGTCAACATGGACTGTTGACCTTGACTATTGACTATTAACTTTGACCATGGTTGACCAAGTTTGACTTTAAGGGTATTTTTGAATATTTCAGGGTTTTGATAGGAATTGTCACATGGTGGTTCTAGGCATTTGAATCCGGAGCTGAGTTTTAGAATTTGATTTTACCAATTCAGCACTACTTGTGAGGTGAGTGTTCCTCACCATACTTGTTGGGTCGAAGGCACCAAGACCGACCCTTTTGGATTGTTATCCTGATTATTGCATGATTGAGTATTGTAGTGATCTGTTAGATTTGTATTTTTATAATAAGATGATGTTATACTTAGTGATCTGTAAGATTTGTCCGTTTGTTTGATTGACTATTTAATTGTTTAATTGTTATGTATATGTCAACTTGTTATGTGTGGTTGGGTTGAGGCGGACGTGCTTTGTGTTGAAGGCCAACAGACCCACGGCGTCCCGAATTAACTGAAGGTCAGTGGGGCGTACCAGTCAGGCCGAAGGCCCGGAGAACGTTCCAGATAGGCTGACGGCCCGAGGTGGCGTACTAGTCATGTTGTAGGTTCTGTGAGCGTAACAGATAGAATGTAGGCTGTTGGAGCGTTCCAGTCAGACTGAAGGCTCTGAATGCATGTTGTTTGTGATATTATTTTGGTTTTTGTATTGTGATTGGTATTTTACGGGAGCACACTAAGCTTCGGGCTTACAGTTTTGGATTATGTTTTCGGTAGCTCAGAGGAATGCGGGAAGGCGAAGGCGTGATTGTGCACCTCCTCATATTTTTTTTCATCATTTCTGGGATTTCTCTAATGTCGAACTTATTTTGAAAACAATATGTACACAATGATGGTTTTTGGATTTATGTAAAAGTTTTAAAATTTTCAAAATTTTATGGATGTTAAAGTGGGTGTTGTGCATCTTGAAGTGGTAGAAGAAGAAACTTGAAGACTCATTCTTTAGTGGAGAGACTAGAGATCTAGCTTTTGCACCTTCTTTTGGTGGATTTTGAGGTATAAAGTTCAAAGCTTATCATTTAATTTCATGGTTCTACTCTTTATCTTGTTTATGGTCATTTTGGTCCCTTTTTGGTTGGTTTTGTGAGATAAGGACGTTTTTGGATCTTATCATAGTATATCTGGGCACATTAAGGGTTTCTTGAGCATAAAGGTGCAAAATTTATGGTGCTTTTGGTCTCATGCATGTGTTAAGTCATTTATTAAGATCTTTTGAGCTCTAAAGTACCATTAAGCCGTGCATGCACATAAAGTTGGCAACTTTACATGATAAGTCGTCCATAGGAATCAGATTTGAGAGTTTGGAGCAAGGGCTTAATTGATTAAGTGCTTAATGGGGTAGGATGGTGATATGGGGAGTACGTTGGGCGTACCCATCTAGTACGATGCGCATACAAGCCCCAAATGGAGTAAGCTAATTGTACGAGCAGTGTACTCCTCGCGTACTCAGCAGTGGGCTTCAGTTTCGTGGGCTTCTCGGTGATGGGCCATGTTGGGATTTTAATGTCTTGGGCCTTGTTGGGCCATCGAGATTCCCTTGTTAGGTTGTTGATATATTTGTTGGACTCCTTGGTGGAAGGCCCATGAAAGGGGTTTCGGCCCAATTTGAAAAATTGTGCGATGTTTGGGCATGAGTGATTATTTTGGAATTTTGGCTTTTTGGACTTTTGGATTGGGCTTTGGCTTTAGGCCAAGTTAAAGAAAGGGTAAAAAGTTCTTTTACCCTAATTTGGACTCTTAGTGTGAGTCGGGATCTAGTTATTAATTGGATGTGATTTTGTGATTGATAGCACAATATTTTAGTGGATCTGCAGCTAGAGATTTATCTGTGGGTTTTAGTAGTATGAGGTGAGTTTGCTCACTGCATTTAGCAGGTCGAAGGCACCATTGCCAACCGATGATCTGTTATGCTAGAATACTAGATGTCTGTGTGACTCTTGTATGTGCATGTGCTAATATGCTTACTGGGCGGGGCCCGATGGTTACTTTGTATGTTATTACCTGTTATGTTTATATGATTTGTATGTGGGTGGGGCACGTTATATGAGTTAGCGCAAGGCCTGTTATACTCAGTGGGCGGGGCCCGTTATATTCAGTGGACGTGGCCCATTATGCGAGCGTGGGCGGGGCCCGTTATGTGATTATTTATGTATGGTATGTGGCATTTTGGGGAACTCGCTAAGCTTTGTGCTTACGGTTTTTCAGTTTATGTTTTAGGTACTTCTGGTTTCAAAGGGAAGAGTTCGGGATGATGTTAGAGCACACAACTTTCGATTCCGCATTTTGTGATTTACTTTGATAACGATAATGTATTGATAAAAATTGATTACTTTGGTTTTCTGAGAATGATATGGTTTAGTGTTTTATTAATTCAAAAATGAAAACTTTCTGGTCTTATTTTTGGGACGTTACATTGGACTAGCACCAGAGGTTCAAACTTTTCATTTTGTTGAAAGTTTTGTCCAATTTGTTTTGATTTTTTTAAATTCCGATTTTTCCATTCGTATTTTCTTTTTTCGAATTTTTAATACAAAACTCAAAAAAGAAAAAGAAAAAGAAAATATCCAACTATTCTCTCTCTCTCTCTCTCTCTCTCTCTAACAAATTCAAAACACTTTATGAACAAAAATTGCTTCCTCCATTAGTATCCACCACCACCACCACTTGTCGGCCACCAGACTCTGCCACCACCACCCGCTGGAATATCAGAATGCCACCAACACCATCATCGACCACCAGTCTCAAGAACTACCACAAACACTTGATGAATTCAAATACAATTTTTCCAAATCAGAAGAGCAAAACGTTCCATTTTTTCTGATCTGCAAACTCAAACTCAAGAACAACCAGATTTGTAAACTTACAACAACAATCAAATTTTTAACAACAATACATTACTAGATTTGTATACCGCAGGAGCAACTCGATTTTTAAAAACACAAAAACTATATACAAAAAATCGTTCAAACTCTAACCAAACCAGAACCTCTTTATCTATCTATCTGGCAAGTTCAATTTCGGATATGGAATGACGAAGAAAGGCGGTTCGTGCTTCGACGTCAAATAGATCTGCTCCAATGATGAATACCTTTTTTGAGATCTTCGATGGTACTGAAAACTTTTCGACGGAGCCACCGGTCCTCAAATCTTAAAAGAAGATGCTAGGGTTTTTTCAAACTTCGGCACAACAAACCCTAGCGACACCATGGAGGCGGATGAGCATATTGGGATACCACTTGCTTGAAACCTCGACAAAGACAATAGTTTAGGGTTTTAGAGTTGTTCGGTTATGAAACTTGTGTGGCAATGGCTGTAACTCGGTGGTGGCGTTAAAAATCAACGTTTGTCGTCGTTCTTAGTTAGGGTGAAGACGAAGTCGCCGTCGAGGTTTGAAGACAACGACGTTTATCTGGGTTTTCAGATCTGACCTACTGAAGGAAGAAGCCACCTTCGACGACGATATGTGTTTTCATGTCTTCACTCCTTTCGTCTTCTTTAGTATGTTGCCACCTCCCTCTATAACTTTAACACCCTAAATTTTTCAAAACTTTTTCATGCTATGGTTTTAAAACATTCGGGTCTTAACCCACATTTAACAAAAACCGGTCCCACAAAAAAAAAACATTTATAAATTTAAAACAACGGGTGTTACCATTAGGCATCAATACAACCATAGCAAGCCAATAAGAATTACATCAATATAATTACCAATGAACTTAACAAGTTCCACTCCATACTCTATCACTTAACTTCTAACTTCTATCTATCGTCATCTCTGCTTAAAGGTAACCTAAGATACATGGCATTAAAAAGAGATACGTAACACAATAATGTCTCATGATCTACGTGGGTTTGTGACCCAAAACATTTTTCACATTTTTACCAAAAACATTTCATCTTTGCAAAACATAGGTTTAGACCATAAAACATTTTCAAGAATTTTCAAGGAAAACTCATTTCATACATGGCATAAATATCATATCGTATCTTATCATTTCATTTCAAAAGCCATATTTCCATATTTCATTTTCTATTATCATTAAAGGCTAATTACGGTATTAAATCGTTGCCATTTTTATACTTAGGGTCTACGTCCAATAAAGGAACCACTCCCAAGTCTAGACCAAGGTGAAAAGAACAAATTAATCCACCAAGACATCATTTCCATTAGGAAATCTATCTCGCAAAGGGGAGGCGCCACCCCGATAGATTCCTCTAGTGCCTCTTACGAGGTATCATGGCCCGGGCATTTTTCATTTCATTACATTCCAATTCATTTCATTACTTTCCAATTTATTTCACTACTTTTCATTCCTTTTCATTACTATACATTTCTTGTCATTACTTTTGATGTTTTACATATTTCAAACATTAGTATCATAATACTCGTTTCAAAACATTTCAAACACATTATCAAAATATTTGTTCTTCTAAAACGTTCTTTGCTTTCAAAAACATTCTTGCCTTCAAGGCATTCTTTTTAAACATTCTTTCCAAAAGAATTTAATACTTTCACTTCAAAACGTTTCATATATCAAAACATTAGTATTTCATTATTATAAAACTTATTTTGCCATGTACCCCAAAGTGGGGAAAATGCCAACACGTACTCACCTCAATCACAAGAAGGCTTGCTACTCCTCTTCTAGTTCCTTTTCCTTAGAGAAACACTCTCAATCACCTCCTATATAACATCGATGAACATCAGTCATTAAAATGACCAAAATACCCCTCATGGATTTTTATCATTTAGATATCCCCCATAAGCTTATTTACTTCATATTAGCGTATATATAAAGTTTGAGGGCAATCAGAGGTCATTTACTAGGTTTGTCACGAAAAGAATACATTTAACAGACTATTTGACACGCCCCTGTGTCAAAACTGTAGGTCGCCATTTTGTGTAGAATTTTGCTAAAAACTTTGTAACTTGTTCCCTATACCTCCAATGGCTACCAAACTTTACCAAATGTTTATTAAGGACTAAATAGAGGTTATAAAATTCTCAAATACTCAATTAACCCTTACCCACATGATGACTTAATCATTAAGACCTTAATGCTTACAATCACTCAAATGAAAGGGTTAAGAGCGCAAGTTGATCAAGAACACTCTTTAATCAATATGACTTATTACCAAATCATTTAATACATAATTGGGTGTTTTTAAGTACAAAGAACCACAATTTATCTCGTTGAAAGTACTTCACCCAACTATGGAATCCTCAATTCCATTCCGTGTTCCCAAATTACCCTTAGGTCAAAACAATCATTATAGCTAGAACTTCACTAGAAATCCTTCATGTTAATGCTCCAATAACATATCTAGAATGTTAATTCATGTTCATGAATGTCATTTACTTCTAATATGTCAATATCTATGTAATAATCCATATATTTCCCAAAATACCCTTATGGCCAATTATTCCAAAGATTCAACTATAGACCACTCAATCCTTCATGTTATTGCATTCAAATCATATTGTTAGTATCAACTCATGATTATGAGTATCATATACTCATCAAATGCTCACATTCCAAGAATTTCCTTGTATTCATCACAGTTTCTCACATAACCATCTAAAACTCATCTTTATGCTTGATTCTACCATCATGGATGAATTTGAGCATTCCAATTGGTTTTATTGCTATCAAATATCATCTAGGTCATATAATCCAATCTCATTTCATCATTAATTGCAATATCCCCAATTTGGTTTCTAGGGTTCATGAGGGTTTTCACCAAAATTCTCAAATCCATCAATGGGATGATTATTGGGATCATTAAAACAACTCAAGGGAGGTTAGAAAAACCGAACCGTAACCATCATAACAAGCTAAAATCTGCATTGAGGTTTTATCCACTTAATAAAATAAATTTCTATGATAAAAGGGGAAGAGATTTTACCTTGCAAGCTTTGTTTCTTCATTTCTTTGTTTGATTTCTTAATTCCACATTTGAATCGATCCTTAGATGGAAGGGAGAAGTAAAAATCGCCATTAGAAGCCTCTAAGATGAAGAAAACGATATGCAGGAGAAATGAGGAGAGTGTTTATCTTATTCCCCATATTTTCACTTTTAGTCCCTCTAACTCATGTATTTTGTCGATTTTTTCCATCACTCCATTTGTTTTCACATTTGTATAAAAGATTTACATAAAAATTCCTCCTTCATCCATTTTATAACTTTGGTAGTCCTTTCCACTAACTAAGTCAACCTTTTGGTCAACATACTTTGCCAATTTGGCACTTTTGTCCCTTTAACTTTTAAAATATTATTATTCTCATTTCTAACTTTCCAAACTCTATATCTATTAATGATGTGATTATCCCACAATTATTTATTTAAATAATTCACCTATTATTTATTTATCCATATAAATATAAGAACCCGATCTTAAATTTTAGGATGTTACAATAACTCCATTCTTTCTACGACCAAGCCATCTATTCTTTGCAAATCTGGAACACCACTACCTACCTTCTCCGATGTCGTTTACCTAAAAAACATCGCTTCCCAAAGATGAAAACACAATGGATCCATATAAACCCTAACACTGTGACAACGTCGACGCCTGCCATGTTCGTCAAATTACCATCTTCATCAAGTTACAGTGTTGCTGAGAGAGAAAGAGAGAGAGAGAAAGAGATTAAGAGGTGGTGTTGCTCCGACGACAATAAATTTGTGGTGGTTGGAACCCTCAGTCGCCGAAAGTTTGTGATGGAGGTGTCGGTAGTTTTTTTTGTGAATATTCAGAGAGGAGAGAAAAGGAGGGAGAGAGAGAGAGAGAGAGAGAGAGAGAGAGAGAGAGAGATGAGAAGGGGGAAGTGCAAGTAGGGGTAGGATAGTGATGCAGATGGGGTGATTTTGTTTTTTTAGTTGTTGTAATATAAATAAATAGAAAAATAAAATACAAAGGGCAAAATCGATATTTAAAAAAAATAATAATTTGGACTAAACAAGCAACAAAATGAAAACTTTGGACCTCTTGTGCAAGTCCAAAATTTTTTGGACCAAAATAGCAATTTTCAACATACCACAGAGACCATTTGTGCAGTTTTGCCTATATTAAAGCATAAAGCCTTAAAGCAATAGTACACTTTGTGTTGGATTTTTGTTCAAAAATAGTTTCAAAAACTCATAATATTGGAAAATGAAAGTATTAAATTTTGAACATAATAAGTTTGTAAAAACCCACTAAGGATCATCTTGCAAGTAATGGAAAGATTAAAACACAACCATAGAAGGAAGAAGATGATAACAACCTTTGTTGTCCCTAGAGTCCTCTTGGGAGGCTTGAGTTTTGAAGAATATGGCCAAACCTTTGAGACACCAAAAATGCACCAACTTTATGAGAATGCTAGTTCTTTGAAGCTCTTAATCTTGGAAACAAATACCTAAGTATTTTATCCAATACAGTGAACGCATGTAACAATTTCTTCAAGTGTTCACGACAAGAGAAGAGAATGAGAAGTAGAGAGAATGCTCTCGACTTTTTGCTTCAAAAAGTGAAGTGAATGAAATCATGTATCCTTGTATAAAGTAGTATCAGTGTCCATAAGTCCTTAACCACTTAAGCACTTATGACACTAAACCACCAATATGTCTACTAAGCATGCGAGTCATGCTTCATACTTTTAATTAAGCAATTTGCAAGACCATACCCTCCTCACCATTGACTAGTTTAGGCCATGAAGGAGAAAAAAGGAAAGAGTTTGTAACATCCAGTTTCAAAAAGTTTCTTATTTCGAGATTATGGACAATAAATAGGATCTGTATGAGTGTTAAGGAATGTCACAAGATTCTAAGGAATGGATAACTGAGTATATAGGGTGTTAGCACCATAATTTGATTTTGACCTATTACCTATATATTTTTAGCATGGTGATGACTAGAGGATCCGGTTCAGGTATGGGAGGCCCTAAGAGGCCGAGGATGAGTGATGGTGTGATCAAGGATTTGATCTATACTCAAGTTACCATATCAATTAGGTAGGTCATTCAAAATCTTTCAGTGTCTATCAAGATCACAATGATTTACATTATCAATGAGCATTATTCCGTTGTCATTAAGGTTGTCGTTGTTGTAGCTACTGCAGCCGTCGTTGCTGCATGACCTCAGGGGATGGATCGATGTGCTATCAAGACTTCAGTAACACAAAGCCCCCAGAGTTTGACGGGTTCAAGGGACCGATTGTTTCCATGAGATGGATTTTAGACATCGAGGGATGTTTATATACATGTTCTTGACCAGAGAACCTAAAGGTTAGATTTTCATTGAACCTTCTTCGTTTGGGGGAAAAGGACTGGTGGAAGTTCGCGATCCAAACGTCTTCTCCTACAAAGCGGGACACAGTGACATGGGAGTAGTTTTTGAGATGTTTTGAGTAGAGTAGGTTCCATTGGTGGAGAGGGAGTGATTGGCACAAAAGTACCTATTGATCAAGTAGACGATAGAGTCAGTGATTGAGATCACCAAGACGTTCACTAAGAGGGCCATGATTTAGCTTGAGTATACATCTTTAGAGCAGGTGTAAATGTCATGATACTTGAGCATGCTTAATACAGAGATTAGAGTGGTTGTGGCAACCACCTCGTATCGGACCCTGGATGAGCTGGAATCACATACCCGATGGAGAGAGATTGAGATAGACACGCTTAAGAAGGAATGTAACATTCAAAAAATACAATTTTTTTTTTCATTTTCAAGCCATCAAATTTATACATCAAGTGTTCCAACATCAATCATGATAAAATTGTCTCATAAACATTAAAGTGAAATGATAGTAATCAGTGCGGAAAATCATCAGGGGATGTGGTGCAGTCATGCCGACCCTTTCTATATGGAACTAGAAGTACCTGAAAAGTTTAAACTACAAAACTGTAAGCACAAAGCTTAGTGAGTTCCCCAAAATACCACATATCATACATAACATTGGGCCTTGCCCACATACCGGACCCCTCCCTTCATAACGGGCCCAACCCAACATACAAATGGCCCTAACCTAACATACAAATAGGCCCAACCCAACATACAATGCAAGAGTCACAAACACAGCTAGCATCCTATGCAGTATAGTGAGAAGACGCACCCGTCTCAAAAAGTCAGATACACCACCACTCAATGCCACACAACAGGTGCTACAACACACCTAACGAATCAAACAAGGTCCAACATTATTCTATACTCTAGAACTAGCAATTTTGACTAGAAGTCAACCCAGTTCAATAAGTCAATGATCACCATCGCCATCAGCTAACCATCACGTCGTGACCAGCCCATTGTCATGTCGCGAGAGATGCACTCGGCCTGATCCCAAACTCAGTCACGATTCAACTCGGCCAACTCAGTCTCGATCCAAACCCCCCATCACATCGTGATGATTTGGCCATCACGTCGTGACAAGGAATTTTTCATGTCGTGAGGACGGGCTTTCTCAACGTAATGGATTCAGCTCTCAATCTATTAAGCAATCCATCCAATCCTTCTAGAAGGTTTCATAACGTCCAATACAAACTAAATATCAATGCTTTTCAAGAATGCATGCCCATTGCGAGTATAAAGCTCAAACTAGGTCAAAATGGAGAAACTGTTGGATTTGGTGTCTAAGCCCATAACTATAACTGGGATGTACTTGACCTGATTGTAGCATGGTCCTTTTTGGTTGCCTTCACCAGTGCAATTTGATAGGATGGATTTTGAGAATAAGGTTATTTATGGTTTATTAATATATTACAAGTATAATATATTAATATGAAATCATATTATTTAATTAGTATTGATCAAGAATTAATTTGGAATTAATTTTGTGGTCAAAAGAGACTAATTAAATATATGGAGATTGATTACGTAAATCAATGATTCTTGTAGTGTGGGCCAATGATCCATGATTATGTAGACGGGCTAAACTAATCCATGGATAGTCCATGGATGTTAAATCCATGGAGCATGAGAATGTGGAAAGTCATGGGTCATTAGGGTTTACAAAGTGTAACCCTAGCATGTGCAACACTATAAATAAGCCCCTCTTAGAGCCAACATCGGTTGCCACTTACTTTCCAAGAGGGTGAAGTTGATTTTGTGTTAGTAACCTATTCTCGCAAGCCTCCTCTTGCATATCGGTGTTTGTAAACCAATAGAGGCATCACACTGGAGGTGCTCAAGCATTCAAAGGTCAAGAACTACTAGTCCTTCTAAAAGGTATGTCCTCTAACTAGTTGTATTATTCATTTGGCAATTTGTATGCTAGTTAGGGCAATGCTTTGGAAAATTGAAAATATGCAAGTATGATTAGAGAAAACATATATCCAAAGCATTTAAGGTTGCATGTGCTCCATAAGAGTATTATAGTGCTCAAAACCCAACAGTGGTATCATAGACTAGGATTGTTTT
Source organism: Lactuca sativa (assembly GCF_002870075.4). Classification (NCBI taxonomy): domain Eukaryota; kingdom Viridiplantae; phylum Streptophyta; class Magnoliopsida; order Asterales; family Asteraceae; genus Lactuca; species Lactuca sativa. Next base: position 77,935,428 of record NC_056631.2, on the reverse strand, counting down.
CTATTATATTTGATGCTTACTAGTTTTTCAAAGCTCAAAAAGATGAAATTTTGGCCTCTGACTGGTGAACTCGTCGAGTCAATGAGCAGACTCGACGAGTCCACTCAGTAATAGAGCAACTCGCCGAGTCAGTTCATGCACTTGATGAGTTGAAGGATCTGTTTGCAGAATTTTGAGTTTCTTGGCCTGGTTTGGACTGGGAACACTACCACAAACTGTTTTGGATCATTGGAAATGTTTTTTATGATATGGTAGTGCTTTTACTCATCCACCCACAAGATAATTTTCAAAGTTTTAAAATAATTGTTGTTTTATATGATAAACAAAGCTGCTTGCAAATTGTTGACTTAGAATTATCTTGTATATGAGTTTGGTTAGATCATCCATGAACTATGTGATAATTTTTGTTGTTAGAAAATGATCTAAATGAATTTTAATGACCTCCATAACTTGTCCTCAAGTTATGGAAAATGAAAGGTCTCATACATTAAAATCCAATTAAACTCATAAGTTATGAATATGAAGAGTTTTGACAAGTTTCAAAACTTGCCCTCAAGTTTTGGAATTTGTAAATTCACACTAATGAAACTTTAATTCCAAATCATAGAGTTTAAAAGTTAAAATTCAACCCTTATACTTTATAATATTATAAGTTTAATAATATATATATATATATATATATATACATATATATATATATATATATATATATATATATATGTTTGTGTGTGTGTGTGTATAAGACAAGCCAGTCTTACCGTTAGTATGCCTCATTCACGAAGCCAGTCTATAAGGGGGGTAAAAAGTTACTGCCTATAAAATGGTGGTTTAATGGGTGTCCACTCTCACCCACCGCTTCCTTGACTGGTGGAGGGTCATTAGCCGAACGGATAGGATATGACATTAATTCTCCCTCATTAAAAGTATAATGATAAATATAAAGTAACTAAACTTTTATTAAATTCCCAATCTTAGTTAATTTAGCAAAAATGTGAAAATGGTGCTAATCCATGAAATTACACTTGCACCTTGTTAAGTCGTTAGTGGAAGATGTGTCGTTAACTGGCACACTAATATGAGACTGACAATGTGTGGCAAATGGTAACTTGATGTTAATCATAGATCAATGGAGTGTGTGTGGTTAACCGGCACATTTATTAGGTGATATGTAACATTGGGTGTAATAAGCTAGATTGCATGGTTATTCACACCTTGTTTGTGATCTTCGACATCCCAGTCACAAACTTGAAGGGCGCAATCGAGATTTAACATGCCATTGAAAAGTTCAATGAATCTCAAAGGATCTAGGAATTTCAAATCCAATTAAAACTTAATAATCTATTTCATTTTTCATGGTGGAAATTGGTAAATCGTGATTTACCTACCTTCAAATATTTTACAACTTGATTACGACATCCTTTTTCGCAATTGTAGAATATTGTGTTGGGTCCTAGCCTTACTATTTCATTTGGGTGTAATATTAAGGATTATCATCTAACCTAAACTTTGTTCTTCTTCTTTTCAAATCTCTATCCCAAACAATGCTTCCAACCCAATCCCTTCAGGCTCTTTCTCCCTCATAAGCCTATGTGGGAGGGTCATTTTCGATGGTTTGAGCTTCAATGACTAGATTTAAAAAATCCGAATGGCTATTCGGTATGAGGACCAAGAATATGTCGTAGATAAAGAGATTAAGGAGATTGATGTCCCACTGCTACTCCCGAACAAATCGTTGAGCACACTACTCATGAGAGGGATGCGACAAAGGTGTTGTGTCTAATGATTGCTACCATGACTACTGAGCTGCAAAAGTCCTATGAGGACTACTATCCTTTTGAAATGTATCAAGATTTGTTGGAAAGATACCATCAAAGTGCTCGACAAGAGAGGTATGAGATCATTGCCTCCATGATCACAACCAAAATGAAGGATGGTGAACCCATCACGGTCCACATGCAAAAGATGCACCGATTCGTGGACCGCTTGCTTAAATTGGATGTCAATTTTGATGAAGAGTTGGCCATAGATATTATTCTACACTCTTTACCTTCTTGTCATGATCAATTTCGTATGACCTATCATATGAAAATGAAGGAGGTCACTCTTAGCAAGCTTCAAGGCCTTTTAAGGACTGTAGAAAGCAACCTGAAAGGCAAGTCAGTTGTGTCTAATCCTCCTACTACTTCTGCCCCTGTTCTGGAAATCAGACATGGGAAGGGAAAGAAGAGGAAGGCTCCCTATAAGAGCCGTAAGGGAAAGTCTCTTGATGGATCCTCTTCAAGTGGCACCAAAGTTGGTTATGCTAATCCCTCCTCTAATCTGAAGGATGCAGAGTGCTTCCACTACCATGAAAAAGGGCACTGGAAACGAAGCTTCCCCAAGTACTTGCAAGACATAAAGGATGGCAAGATCAAGCCCTCCTTTGCATGTATTTACACTATTCAATCTAATAACTCATCACATGCTAATTCTTGGGTCCTTGATACAGATTGTGGATTTCACATTTGTTCCGATTTGCAGGGACTAAAAAAAGTAGGGACGTGGAGCATGGGAAGATAAACTTAATCAGGGGAAATAGGAAAGTGTCGCTTGTAACCAAGATTGGAGTTTATTCTTTATTGCTTAGTAATGTTTTAGATTTAGATTTGAATAATTGTTGTTACTCGGCCGATATGGCGAGAAATATTATTTCCTTTCATAGTTTGTATAAACAAGGTTTTATCTTTTCTTTTAATAATGAAATTGGTGGTATTAATGCTTATTATAATGGTGTTTTTCATTTTGAAGCATTACCTTGAAATGGTATATATGAAATTATGATGGTTGTAGATAACTTAGGAAATAATGTGTTACACATTGATTCTTCCAATGATTTGAATAAGGCATGCTTGTGGCATTGTCGTCTTGGACATGTTAACAAGAAGCACATAGCCCAACTCCAAAAGGATGGAGTTTTGGAGTCATTCGCTTGAAGTTGGATGACACTTGCGAATCTTGTTTACTTGGAAAGATGACCAAGTCACCTTTCACTAGTTCTTATGAAAGGGGTGAAGGTCTGTTGGATCTCATACACACCGATGTGTGTGGACCATTCAGAACCGCCACAAGGGATGCTAACCGCTTCTATGTTACTTTTACTGATGATTACAACAGATATGGCTATATCTACTTAATCAAGCATATGTCAGAAACCTTTGAAAAGTTCAAAGAGTTTAAGCGAGAAGTGGAGAATAAATTGGGCAGGAAGATAAAGATGTTGCGATCCGATCGAGAAGGAGAGTATCTTAGTATCGAGTTCCTTGACTATCTTAAGTAATGTGGAATTTTTTCACAATTGACGCCACCTAGGAGACCACAACTTAATGGTGTGGCTGAGAGGCGCAATATAACCTTTCTAGACATGGTTTGTTCCATGATGATTCGAGCTTTGTTACCTATCTCATTCTGGGGGTATGCCTTAGATACTGTCGCCCATATCCTTAATCTACTCCCCACTAACTTTGGATGAAGGTGATACATTTATCAGTGATAGCACACTGGTAAATTTGGATTAACTTAACAACTACAAGGAAGCCATGGCAGGCCCCGAGTCTGCAAAATGG